>NW_026782165.1:0-271618 GCF_031769215.1 Ylistrum balloti | reverse complement strand
TTAGATGAATCATTGCGAACTTTGGCGGACAAAAATTGAGACTTCAAGACGAGTTTCGACAACTTATAAATGAAACAAAACAAAATCCAAGGGACAATATTGATCACATAACTCAAATTAACATTTTGACAGGTCTTAAATCGAAAATACTGAAGACCGAATCAAACGGAGGCAGGTGTTTAGTCGTGCGATTTTCTAATCATGACGTAACATCATAGACTTGGCTAAGTAGCCGAGTTGGTAAGCGTTGATATGGAACACTTAGATATGATTTTACCATTACAACCCCTCCCCTCCTACGTCAAGTTAAAATGAAGAATACTATGCTAGCTAACAATATAATACAATCATATCTATTATTTGACAAATGAATTAAACCAGTTTAATTTTGATTTGTTTTTTTTTTAATTTAATTTTTAAATTTGATCTTAACAACTGACAACTAATAACTATTAAAGCGATAGCATGCCAACTCTGCTTTACACTATCACAGAGAGTTTCTTCATCGGGTCGAGAGTTGTTTCCCTGTTTGAGCTTTTTTGTCTTTATACTTTTCAAAATATCAAAATGTATACTCCTGAAAACTAATTGAAATGTCTATATAATCAGAATGAGATGTTGGCAACGTCACATTTTGCTGTATTACTGATATTCTGACGTTTTGTTGAATAATTAAACGTTTTTGTATTGTACACATATGTCAGTGGCGTTCGGCTAGCGAATATTGGCAAATATAAAACCAACATCTTCGTCATCGATATCTGATGATAGTATATAGTCAGGCTCTTTGAAACACCAGTTCAAAACCATAAGGAATAAAGTCAGATCTGAAATCATTGTTTTGTATTTGTAAAATGCCGTATCATTCCATAATATGATAAATGTACTATTCTTTGCACAAATCAGTTTAAATACACTTAGTAGTATGAACTTACACCACGCATGCAGAAAAAGGCCTTTCATGTGTTCAATGGCTCATTTAAAGTATCACATATACCGGTATACGCACTCACCCATTATATGCAGATTTTTTATTTATTTATTTATTTATTTATTTATTTATTTATTTATTTATTTTCGTTTTTTCTCTTGCGCATTAAAAGTAGTGTATTATCCATACATTGTATATGTATATACACTACCTCAGGCATGGAGAACGAATTTTCATGTTTTCTCTGGCACATCAAAATTAAGATAATATACATAAGATTTTTTCGTGTCTCCCCTGGCGCGTAAGCATGGGAACTGTTTATCTCAGCGACACCTGAAGTTCTGTGAAATCGTGGTCAATATCATATGGTACACCTACTATTACTTTTTTTCATTTCAGCAAATCCGGCCACATGTAGAAAGAAAATCCAGTCTTAATGATTTACCTCTGAAAGTAGAAGAGTTGCCTCCCCTCAACCATGTCAATAACTACTGAAGGTAAGTAGTTAAATATATGTAACTCACTGCCTTTCGAATTTATTTTTATTTTTTTTTAAATAGACTTGGGTTATGATTCATAATCTTATCAGCAATTTGTCTTAAATACGACGCATGGACCGGCATTTACAAGGTATAAATCTACACGTTACACCGGTTTCAATAATCAAACTTGTTCCTGGTCCAACGATAACAAATGGCCGCGTCAAGGACAAGTACACGTAAAAGTATTGAACCGTCCAGAGAAATACTGGACTGTTCGATTTGTCTGGAGCAATTCAGGACACCGCGATCGCTGCCGTGTTTACATACGTTTTGTGAGGAATGTCTCGGTCTATACATTTCGTCCCAAGAGAGCAAGACCGACTTCCCATGCCCTGTATGTCGATCGACTGTGCTACCCCCGAATCCCAAATCGTCGAAGAAATCTTGGGCTGGATCATTTCCGTTAAATCATCTGATTGTTACACTGATGGATGAAGGAAGTAAAGGCAAAGACTTTGTTAAATGTACAATGTGTTACGTTAGGGATGATTCATCTGTTACAGCAATATACTGGTGTAACGATTGTCGTGAGGGGCTTTGTGAAAAATGTTACTCGTATCATCAGAAGACTAAAGTTCGATCAAGACACAGCTCTAGTCTTATAGAAGAAACGGGAGTCCCGATCAATCCAGATGTAGAAATTGATGAAGATTGTCCACGTCATCGTGGCAAAGTTCTAGAGGTGTACTGTTCGGATCATTTGGAACTCTGCTGCGTTATCTGCTTTGCTACCAAACACAGGGAATGTAAACATATTACCTCCATCGATGACGTTTCTGAAGAGTTTGATGTGAAGGAGGTATGCTCGGCATTCTTCTCTGAGATGGCGGAAATCACACGTGAAACGAAGTCTATTGTTGCACTCAAAGAAAAAGACATCGAAAATGTTGGCACGAAAGTCAAAACCATCGCCATGGAAATCACGCAAATAGTTGACGTGAGTAAGGATAGATTGGATTATCTCCGAAAATCCTTGATTGATAACATGAAACACAAATATGAGACAGAAAAACAGAAAGTAGAGGAAAAGCATAAATATGTCCATGCCTTTGAAAATGATGTGAAAAATTGCTGCAAGGTCATAACGTCAGTAAGTTCCGGGACGCGTCGACAAGCTTTTGTCATGTTCGAGAAGATTAAGTCCGAACTTAGCAGTCACTTCCAACAACTCAGGTTGGAAATGGCCGGGGATGTTGATTTGAACTTAAAGTTCAACATGAATTCTTCACTGGTATCACTGGTCACTCTGGAATCCTTGGGGGAAGTGGATATGCAGAAGGCGCCATCTAGAAGAATACAAAAGATCCTGACACAGATGGCTAGACACCTTAGTCGATTCAAACATCCCTCATATTTGGTAGATCCCATGCACTCCAACATAAAGCTCGTTAAATCTGTCACTAAGGAAGACGTTGGCCTCGGGCAAGTTAATCTCGCTGGTGGAACGTTTTTACAGGATGGCAGGTTACTTATCGCAGACTTTTCCTCTAAAAGACTAATCGTATTTGGTGAAGAGTTTGATGATGTCACCACACTTTCCGTATCAGGACAACCGACTGATGTTGCTTTACATATTAATGGTTCAAATACACATGTTTACGTATGTGTAGATGGAAATAAAATTTTCCGATATGACCTACTTGAAGAAACTACATTTGTTAAGATGAAAACGATCGAAATATCCAAAAATGTTTGGTCTGTTACAGCTTTAGACGACGTTTTGATAACAGGGGGGGGAGTTTTGCATTGATACGATATGCATTGACGGAAATGTGATGGATAAATCTGTCTGCAGTGGTTTCCCTCATCTTGTTGGCAAGCATGAGTTGAATGGGACATATTATCACACAGACGGAACCGAGATAGTGTGTAAGAAACTTAGCGGAGATGAGGTGTTCCGGCACAACGTTGGGAAGCCTGTAGATGGCATAGCCGTGGATCAAGACGGAAATGCCTATGTCGTGTATGAAAACAAGGACAGAACCGGAAGTGTGTACCAGGTATCACAAAATGGTGAGCGATCCAGATATCTGATTTCAGCTCTTAACAGTATAAGAAAGCCATATGGGGTTATATATAACAGAACAAAATGTATGTTTGTAGTGGTGTCAAACGCCGAGGATACATTGATGGAGATTTACCAGTTTATTCCATAAATACGACATTCTTTGGCTATGTTCGTATGAAGATGATGTGAGATACATAATGTACTGTTAAATACTTTTATCAATTACTTTGTTCACTCGCAGACACCCTACGTCCCGTAGGGACTCTAATCAACTATTTTACTTCAAAGTGGTAATTAACACTGTTTATCAAACTAGACACCAAGAAATAACTTCCTACATCACATAACTTTTATTTTTTTTATTACACTACTTCAGCTCTAAACTGTATATCGTGATAAGAGTGAGGCATTTTTATACATGTAGTTAAAAATGAAAAAATAACTACAAAAATAAAACGCACGATCTGTAATACAATGTTTGATTAGTTGCGTCACAAGAAATCCCTACCCATTTTTTTTTTTTTTTTTTTTTTTACAAATTTAGAAGTTAGGTGTCTGAAAATTAATTCAACGCTGTTCTAGTTTTTAACTGTAGTTTGTCAACTGTGGAAGTTTGATAATATATTACATCATATTTGTGTAATATTCACATTTGCACGGCAATGCTGTTATAGAAATCAATTTGGAACATACATAGATTAAACTTTCGTACAATTTCGATGGGGAATTCAAATCTGAAACCTGCGGATCATCATACATTACTGTATGTGATACATTTTATTAATTAATTGATATCTGAACATGGAAACACAAGTGATGAAGGGAGACATTTTTGACATTTTCGAATTCACGATCTACAGCCCAAAACGACTTGCCAAGACATTCTGCCTAATCAACTACACCACTCCGATATACCCAAAAAAGGGTGTTTGGAAGTCTTCGACAGGTGGACATTCTTAACATGATCATTATGACAAGTTGTCTATATATATTGTGCCTAGAGTGCAAAACATGCATAGATTTGTGCAACACATTTTTGATATTTTAATCACCATCTGACATACAACAACTTGGGATTATTTTTTGTCCGCTATAGAGGGGCTTCGAAGGGATCATCGATCGAGACACCTAAATTTACACCACCGCTCTTGAGTTAGATTTAGAACTTTGTATTTGTTTTATGTTTAATGTGTGTGATGTAATTTATGTAATATTTGTGTCTTAATAAAGGGACAGGTTGCCTCGAAAAAAAGACAATTCGTTTGATTGATTTTATTCATATATATATATATATATAGTGATATAAATATATGGACTGGAGGCATTTCTAACGGGAAGGTATATCAGCTGTTGGTAAAGGATTGTATTTTATTTGTCAAGAGCTTATGTGTTGTATATACGTTGAGAGTATTTGCACAGATTTGAAGTTTTCTTGGTAAAAGTATTTGAGTTTTGAGTGGAAAGCGGATAGAAGTCCTTGACCGGTACATTGTGGGTTTCAACGATGTCGGCACGATGTGGGCGTGCTATCGTCCATCTGTGTGCATGTTGTGCTTTTCGATCGAGATTTAATATAACTTTAGGAAAGACTTCCAGAAGCGTGTGACAGAGTTTATTTATTTTGTAAATATATAGGAGCAGAACTAGATATATATAATCCATACATATGTTGGTCTGACACGTGTCAATCCATCAGATACAGACTAAATTGTTGTATACACTTGAAATATTAAATGTATTGTTTACAAAGTGACACACGTGACAAGCCTTAGTGTACGAACACTCATTACATGCAAACATTCAACGCACGTCTCTTTTTGTCTCGACAATAAATCAAGTCTACTGAAAGGAAATTTTATTTTCATTACTTCTGTATTACTCTCATATTTTCATCATTGAGTAAACAATGAATAACTTATCAGGTAAACCTGAAGTACTGTGTTTGTAACACGGCAAACCTAACCGACATGGATACGGACATGTCATATACATAAATAAATGTACACATACAGGTATTATTTGTTGCCTGAGGTACACCGCACGCCACTCTCTAATGTGTGAAACTATACAACAGAAAGACTAATTAATGCAGGTATTATTTCGAAAACTGTCGAATTAAAAATGACTTTTTTAATTGCCGATCAATTTTGTGATCGCTATTTCGTCATATCCACGCGAGTTGTGCGCGCGATATTGTTTATTGCATGTGTGCGCACGATGTGTGTTTTGAGTTACCTCATCTGTATTGCAGCTATTTTCGGAACATACTAACATGAGTGGGAGTGGTAAACATGAGCGGATTTCCGCACTTGTTCATGTACATGTACAATACATGTAGTCTGTGTCTACACGAATTTACTTCTAAATGTTAAGCTGCATTTGAGATAATGTACTAAAAAGAAATTCGTAATATCACGGGTTTGCAAGTTCGATCCCAAGTATTGTCATATTTCCCCGTTATTTTTTAATAGCCTACATGTAATTGTAGCAGAGAGTGTAGTTTAATTTAATTATTCAAGCCTCGCACCGGTTACTGGCCAAATCGCGACCTGTAATCTCAAGTGATAATGAAAGACAGTCGATTAGTCACGTGATAATATTAGTAACAAAGATTCCGACTTGAAAATGGATGTATGGTAAATGTCATCTCAATGCTAAATATCTATTTGTGATTAGTAAAAACCATATCCTAAATAGTTATTACGTAATTGAAATCATCTTTTGTTTAACCCATCCTTAAACATTTCCTTCATGGTGACGCTGAGCGCACTTTTTTTATATAGATGACGGCTTTGAACTGAAATAGGTTCCACGACGGTAAAGCACATTACCTCTAGGAACTATCGTACTAGTGAATACTGTTAAGGCATAATGAGACACAATATGTTACATAAATTCAGGATTATCATAACCTGATCACAATTGATACATTTTTTGATACAGTAATAATTCAACATATTATTGAACTGTTTAATCAAGACAGAAATTGGAGCAGGAGTCAGGACGGTCTCTATATTCTGTAGGTTTGCTGATGTTGTTTAAAATGCAAGAAAGACTCAAACACAAACATTCACGACACTGGTATAGACTACATGTGTTTGACCTCAAAATAAAGTGATTTTGTCATTACAAGGATAATTTGGCGTGTTGTAAGTACGAAAAACACGCGTTTACGTACTGTGTCACTAATACTTACGCTGCCATTTTGTGCACGTGATTGCATATTAAATGCCTTATCAAAAATGTCACATGCAATATTTGAGAGGAGGCGGGTTTTTAATTAAAAGGAGTGTCCCGAATAAACTGAGTGATCAAGCTGGACATTACAAATCGGTTGTGAATAAGGGATTAGCATAGCGTATAATCCACGTACAATCATTTAAAATGTTTTTATCGTGATGTCAATTTAGCTAATATGAGATTTTCAGCCAAAGCTAGGTTTAATCGGGTTTGAAGGATCACCCACCTGCTGACAAAAGACAAAAAAAAAAAAAAAAAAGATAAAAAAAAATGTACGACTTTTAGAATCAAAGGTTTTTACACTGGAATTCAAATTTGTGATGCAT
The DNA here is from genome assembly GCF_031769215.1 of Ylistrum balloti. NCBI lineage: Eukaryota > Metazoa > Mollusca > Bivalvia > Pectinida > Pectinidae > Ylistrum > Ylistrum balloti. The sequence goes on along the minus strand of NW_026782165.1, from coordinate 264,571 downwards.
ATTTTAGAAAGAGAATAGTTCGATATACCGATTTATATTTGTTTAGGTCAGGGAGATAACTCGACTCATGTCTATATCCAGACAAAGTTAGCCTTATCTTTTGTACAGTCATATAGTTTATCTCTAATTTTAAGGTCATCCTTCAACTGATAGCTGATGATATTGTAAACCCGACACATTAATACACTGAAAGGAGGCATATCGCCCCGTCGTCTCCATAACCATACAGAGATGGAGATCCGCCTTGACAATAAAAAGGCTCTGGTGACAGGAGCGGGCCGTGGAATAGGACGTGGAATCGTTAAGGGTCTTGTCGAGTGTGGGGCTGAAGTGTATGCCCTTAGTATCACGCAGGCTAACCTTGACGACCTTAAGTTGGAGTTTCCGTCCATCAACACAATTCAGGTCGACCTAAAGGACTGGGAGGCGACACGAGCCGCCGTGGAAGGCGTTGGGCCTCTGGATTTACTCGTCAACAACGCAGGCGTGTCGCCGCCACCGGTGCCTTTCGTAGACACGGATAAGAAAACATATGAAGATGTATTTAGTGTTAATCTTATGGCCGCCATTAATGTTAGCCAGGTAGCTGCACGAGGCATGCTGGCGAGTGGGAAGGGTGGAGCCATTGTCAACATCTCAAGTGTGAACTCTTGTATTGCCATCAACCAGACCTCGCCCTACAACATCGCCAAAGCCGGACTGGACATGATGACGAAGTGTATGGCCATGGAGTTGAGTCCAGCCATCAGGGTCAACTCTGTTAACCCCACTGTATGTATGACGGCCATGGGAAAACATCATTGGTCTGACCCCAAAAAAGCGGATCCATGGAAGGCAAGACATCCAATGGCCAGGTTTGGAGAGGTAGAGGAAGTTGTCAATACAGTGTTGTTTCTTCTCAGCGACAAAGCGTCCTACACCACTGGAACATGCATTCCTGTGGACGGGGGACTGCTTTGTAACTAGGACTATAGCTTCCGTAATAGGCGTCCCGCTGATAGGCTATTGCCCTGTAAGTAGGTCACAAACTTCCGAAATATTTTCCTGTAGCAGGGTACTGCTCCTCTACTGGGATGTAAACTTACGGAATATGCTCGTGCTTGTTGACACTGTACTGCTCTGTTACAGGGACACTCGTTTCCAATATATGTCTGTCTGTTCACGGACTGAGGTCTGCTATGTACTATGGTTCATGGTATACAGCACATTTGCTTCCATGGAAACGAAACCACTTTGCGACTATGCTATAGATTGTACTTTCGTGAAGTCGTACCTATCTTCCAATAAATGTTATGTAATGGTGACATCCTCTTACGTTATATATGTGACCAATAGAGGGAAAATGATTTCTATTTTTGGACATATTCTGATTCCCGATTTTCCTGTTGATGAAGGACATACCTCTAACTGTATGTTGCCTTTGATTATTAGGTACAAATGTGTTCTTGTTCAACTTGTACAGGAATTACATGTACTTCAGTTGAATATGAAACCGCGGCATACCGTTCAGATACATTGTAAATGTCAGGTTTCCATGCGCCAATATATACCACATTTACTCTTTAAAAAATCTTAATGGTATAATGAAATACAAATGTAAATATGTACTAGGCCATATTTTCATTTTCTTATTGCGTCCATACAACTGTTGACGCAATAAGATCTGTTTTGCTTATCATTAATCAACTTCCAAAATAATATCCATCTCTATAACTAAAATTAAATATCTCGATATATACATTTTTAGTTGCTAGCTGTACCAATATATATCCTTGAATACTTAACAGTGGTGCTCGTCTAAGTTTAATAGGACCGCTATTTCACGGGGAACATTGCTAGCATAGTCATTATATTGTGATGTCTGTTGTGGGCTACCTGTGGCTGTACAGTATTGGACAGGTCTACCACTAAGTTAGTAGATTTTAGGTTAAACCATATATAAACTATTTGAAGCCTAAATCATCATTAAATTAATCTTAACTACAAGTAGACAGAAGAAGAAAATCTAAATATCCAAGAATGCCATTTTATAAATATGTTTATAATATTCTCGTTGACTTACAAAATGTACACAATTTGTGGTGTCCTCAAGATCAGTTCACAGGGACATGAGAAATAGTTGTAGTCTGGAGATGTCATTGTGTTTATGTTACTGTTATCCTCACAAACCATAACATCCTACTCAAGTTCTACTGTGATCATGTGTATAGACATAAACACGTAGAACCCAACCCGAAAGTGAAATAAAATTTACGTAATTATAATATATTAACGATGTGGCTGATAACAAATGCTTGAAGTTCTGACAAACAACATAACTTGGCATATGATAAATGCCTCTAGCGGCAGCAATGATATGGCTAACCCTTTGTCAATAAACATGCATGTACATGCACCCATTATAAATCGATTCACAAATCCATCATTTAATCAATATATTCTATCAATATCTATCCCCAATAAAAAATATTCCTTCAGGTATACAGATATAGAACACGAGGGACCAGGTAAGGAGTACTATTATCTATACTCTTAATCACTTCTTACTTTGTCCGCGTGTTCTATATTTGTACATTCGTTTGATGTTTAAAAAAATTAACAACCAAGCAAAGACTAAAATAAAAACTGAAGCCATGTACTGAGATATTTGCTAAAGCAGTTTTGATGATGATAACACAGGTAAATATTGAACAATTTTAAAACTTCTCGCAAAACTTGACACCGCCACCGGATGTTATGGATCAGAATGTTAATTTACACTAATTTAAGTCTCGCTCTTTGACCCAAGGCAAACATAAACTTCTCAAACACTTTGTGTTACTCTTTGTCAAGACTGCAAACATATAAACACAACGGAGATGAATTATTGATCTAGTCGTCAAGTTAATTAGAAGACACAACATAATTTCTGCACGTGCTGACATTCCTTTCATGTTATATACCTGGGTGATATCCGGGACACCTGCGTTGTGTATCCTATGTATTCTGATCCCCTCTAAAAATCATCGCACAGTTCAATCCGTGCCAGCAAGTGTGATTAGGTACAATTTGTATAACTTGTTTCGCAACTTCGCAAATAAATAAAGTCTATTTTGAAAAGAAAATAGTTTCGTTTGCAATATTTCAAACTACCGTTGGAAATGAACTGCATTCCCATTATGTATGGAGAGATTATTTATGATCTATAACCTCAAATGACACATATATTTGTAACGTTATTTGATGGCTCATCTCAACGAAAAGTGAATACTTAGCCGAAATTCTTCAATATATATATATGTATGCGTCAATCACTCATATTTCGCGTGGTATTAATTTTCGCGTTAATTCGCGAGGGGAGACAATCACTATTTAAAATCTCTCGCGATCATTTGAACCTAAATAACCCCATGTTGATTTGGTACCCAACATCGCAGTCTTGAAAAGTTCAGCTCTCTTATAAGTAATCATTCGCGAGTTTAAAGACATTTTTAGATCAGCATTCGCTATTTCATATATTCGTGAAATATGTCTGAAAATACAAGTTCGCGAAATTAAATATAACGCCGATTTTCAACTGATACAGATGTTGTACTGCTCTTTATTCAATGTATGAATGTGAGTTGTACTATTGTATGTGTGATGTATGAGTGTGAGTTGTACTATTGTATTAACAATGTATGAGTGCGAGTTGTACTATTGTATGTGTGATGTATGAGTTTGAGTTGTACTATTGTATGTGTGATGTATGAGTGTTAGTTGTACTATTGTATGTGTGATGTATGAGTGTGAGTTGTACTATTGTATGTGTGATGTATGAGTGGGATTTGTACTATTGTATGTGTGATGTATGAGTGTGAGTTGTACTATTGTATGTGTGATGTATGAGTGTGATTTGTACTATTGTATGTGTGATGTATGAGTGTGAGTTGTACTATTGTATGTGTGATGTTTGAGAGTTGTACTATTGTATGTGTGATGTATGAGTGTGAGTTGTACTATTGTATGTGTGATGTTTGAGAGTTGTACTATTGTATGTGTGATGTTTGAGTGTGAGTTGTACTATTGTATGTTCAATGTATGAGTGTTAGTTGTGCTATTGTATGTGTGATGTATGAGTGTGAGTTGTACTATTGCATGTGTGATGTATGAGTGTGAGTTGTACTATTGCATGTGTGATGTAGGAGTGAGAGTTGTACTATTGTATGTGTGATGTATGAGTGTGAGTTGTACTATTGTATGTGTGATGTATGAGTGTGAGTTGTACTATTGTATGTGTGATGTATGAGTGTGAGTTGTTCTATTGTATGTGTGATGTATGAGTGTGAGTCGTACTATTGTATGTGTGATGTATGAGTGTGAGTTGTACTATTGTATGTGTGATGTATGAGTGTGAGTTGTACTATTGTATGTGTGATGTATGAGTGTGAGTTGTACTATTGTATGTGTGATGTATGTGAGTGTGTGATGTATGTGTGAGTTGTTCTATTGTATGTGTGATGTATGAGTGTGATGTATGAGTGTGAGTTGTACTATTGTATGTGTGATGTATGAGTGTGATTTGTACTATTGTATGTGTGATGTATGAGTGTGAGTTGTACTATTGTATGTGTGATGTATGAGTGTGAGTCGTACTATTGTATGTGTGATGTATGAGTATGAGTCGTACTATTGTATGTGTGATGTATGAGTGTGAGTTGTACTATTGTATGTGTGATGTATGAGTGTGATTTGTACTATTGTATGTGTGATGTATGAGTTTGAGTTGTACTATTGTATGTGTGATGTATGAGTGTGAGTTGTACTATTGTATGTGTGATGTATGAGTGTGAGTTGTTCTATTGTATGTGTGATGTATGAGTGTGAGTTGTACTATTGTATGTGTGATGTTTGAGTGTGAGTTGTACTATTGTATGTGTGATGTTTGTGTGCGCTTTTATTTAACTGCATTACCGTTTTCTGTCCTCACCTTACGAAGATATATATTTCACATTATCTATCATAATTTGCCCGTATACTTTGTATGACCCCTTATTTCCTAACTTACTCGGTTGTCACCTGATTAATCAAGGAATCAAAAAGAAAATAAATTCAAACATTTTCATTTTTCAATTTCAAGATTAATATTATTTCAAATGTAACATTTCAATACATATATTCACAACAATATGAATCAAAAGATAGTTATAATCAAAAAGGTAGAACATTTTGATATATATTTAATATATTCATGTTTTTACACAGGGAGGTATTCTCAATATCAACAGCGACCAAGACAAAAATGAAATCATCGAGAAAATGTCAGGACACACATGGTGCACATTTATCCTTTTATTGAATATAAAAAATAGCAAAAAAAAAAAAAAAAAAAATGAAAAAGGACAAAATCGTTACACGCCGGAATTTACTAACCTTTACATGAAGGTATGTTTTAACGGATATGTTCTTGTGATAATCAATGTTCTGAATCTTTGCAAGTATCAAACTGCAAGGATGGAAAAAAATACTGTAAAAAAACAGAACATTTTGATGCATTGACACGGACTATAAGAAAGACTGTTGTGTGTGACTGTGTGAAAATGACACATATTGATTTTTCCCCTTTCGGATCATGATTGAACACCTTTCTCACAATTCAAGAAGCCCATGAGCATTTTGAACTGCCTGTACGTGACGTCATTACTTTTACCTGAACATACTTGGAATTCATAATTACCTGTTTAAGTTGCAGCTTACATCTGAATCAATTAACCAATTATTTCACGGAGTATTTAATGGTCGTATTTTCACGCAATAACATTAATATTTAATATAATTGTTGTTTTAGTATGGCAGTGACGTCATAAAGCACGTGCTGTTTTGATTGATGGCGGAGAAATGTGTAGAACTTGACAGGTTGAGTTCAGGGATAGCCAGTGCTACAGTACTGGTGGTGATGTCCGCTACATATACCGCTTTGGGAGCTTACAAACGACAGGTACCAACACAAACCTCGTACCTGTGAACCACTGATGAGAGTAAAGAGCAGTAATATAATGTAACACTGCTGTCTGTCAGTACGGATAGGGAGCCAGGTAATCACATAACATTCTTTGTGGTTTGTTACAAACTTGAGAGATTCGTAGTTTACACGTTGCTATCTAAAGGATCAAAGACTTAATCGTCATGTTGTCTTTAAAAGATACAGACAAAAAAGAACCTCCGTTAACGCCGAAAGTGGACGTTCCAGAAATAAAGATAGAAAGTGAGGACATGGAAAATAAAGATGGATCAGAAGCGGATAGATTCAATGTGTCTCAAGTTAAAGACCGCAAAATTTCCGGAAAAGAACCCAGTTTAACAGGCATATCAGAGGATGGTTCCGAACGTGCTTTATCGGAGGATACTGGCAGGACACGGAAAGTATCCATCATGGTCGGGCCCGAGGGTATGCCGATTCGGCATTATATTCCTGCCCGTAAGATATCCTCCACGGAACATCATTTCCTTACCCCTTATTCCCGGGCCGTCCCGCCCTGCCGAAAGTCTTCCATGGATGCCTTCTTTGTTCAGCAGCACCAGCGTATGTCTGTGGTGTCCGTTATGAGTTCGAACCAGGACACATTCGAAGCACTTCCGCATGTTGATCATTACCGTGACCTTTTCTCAGTATTTCCGAATGACGAGGTGCGCCAAAGACCCACCCTTGACGAACTCAGGGACGAGGAGGTAGGTGCTCTCTGGTATTTTTCGCAGAATTTCGTAAATTGCTATTGAATGTTTTGCATCATTTTGACCGAGGTTCGAGTTTCCAAAATGACTGCCCTTATGGGCGTTATACAGGCACAGCTGTTTCCTTCTATGCATGTAGTTAAATCCAGCCTAACGATATTGAGTTATATTTCAAATGATATATGTATTAGATATAATCTATGAAGAAGAATACGCTGACTTTTCCGGAACACCTGGTCTTATTCTCCTATTTTCTCCAAGTCAATCTTCCTTTTATTCATAGTTCGCCATTGTTTCATCGAATTTGAATTCGAATCAAGATTATGTTATCTGTCAGAATTGCTTTGTCTTTTTCGTAGGTATCGCGTATCTATTTATAATGATATCCTATGATAATGAGGGTTGAAGATAAAATTTTAGGTACTTGTCATTAGAATGTTTAACCACACATTGTATAAACTCAGGTGACAACTGACTTTATCATAGCGAACATTTATTATTGTTTCCCTTTAGAATACAGACAGAGATTTAGGATGTCACTTAGATTCTTTATGATCTGCTGTCAAAAAAACACAATGTACTATATACAATATTCTGAGATTTTATATTAGTGACAGTGACTTACATAGGACGTCAGTACACATTGAAGGACAACTGACCAGTGTGACACTTACTACCATCACCCTCCCCTCAGGTGTAAAGGCGTACTGACCAATCTTAATGGTACCTGTGTACCTTACAGAATACTGTAATCAGAGGCTGCAATGAGCAAGCTGCTATTTTTTCTTATGTACAAGAATATAGACCTGTTTACGGCATGTCGTTATTCATCATCGCATCAGCGTATGTTTCTTAATGAAATACAACGCACGTGTTTCGTATCTCCTTCAAGTTACAGATGTGATTGGAAATGCGTTTGAAAACAGGCGAAAAAAATCGTTAATGTCCTATTTAAGAATAAACAGCATCTGTTTGCGGTTAAATATCGATGCTATACAATTTAGTAATTGCACATGGTAATGTTATTAGTGTAAGCATAGAAAGTTTTCAGTACAGACAAAATGTTCACTGGGAATTTTTCACTCTTAATACATTCACATCAAAATCATATAGCCTAATACTTAACTGCCAAATGAATATATGTTCATACACTGTATACTGTAAACATTTGATGTTTTTCTATATCATCATTTTAGCGACTTTTCAGGCAGTTTGTATTACAATTTCCTCATTACATTCTACTTTTTAAGTACTTCTGCAGTTTATATTTCATTTTTATTTTCCTTTCAAGACAAACATGATCAAAAGAAAAAAGGTTTATACCACAAGATGTACACGTGACTGTCACATTCATTGTACATGTATATATAAATAAGGACACATATCAAAACGTCTAGATATGATTTCTTAAAAAACAAACAAACAAAGTAGAAAACATTTAACAAAGTAATGATACATGTGATGTTTGACTTGTAGAGAGTTATTTCACTAGTACTGTACATATCACATATAAAAAAGAGACCTAAAAAGAGATATTTGCCGTACTAGCCTGTCATGAATTAGATTAATGTCTGAACCTATATAATATATATTGTTTATTGTTTGTTCACAGAATAATATGCTGTATTACGCAAGGAAATTATACCTGCGTCACCACGATTTTTATCACACATTTGGAGAAAAAAATGGTTATTCGGGCTGCATGAATTAATTAATAAATTATGATAATTTATACATAGAAGCCGCAACCCTTGTACAGTATGGAGATAAATTTCGCATATTATGCATGCATTAATCTTCATATAGACGGTCTACAATGGGTTTTCAGCTTACAAGATCCTACATATCTGGTTATGTTTTAAAGGTCGTGTTGGTATTCCCTTAAATAAATAAAAAAGGACATGTTGTATAGCTGCTCTGACAGATACTTAATAAATGGCATTCCTATCCACAACGCAGATGTGAGTTTAACACAAAATCGTTATATAACATTAATTGCGCATTTCCTTTCGATGCATTACAATTTCACATATGCCTTTGGCCATTCAGCGGACAAACATTGTTGAAACAGAACACCGACTCAAAGAGGAACCTTTATCAGCGGTAAAAAACGTAAAAAGACATTTCGAATTGTATTTTTTCTTATAAAAACATTTTTTTTGATGAACTAGACATACAGCATTCCAACGCACGTATTTTTTTTATTTCGTGAAATGTGCAGTGAGGTCAACTATCTTATTCTAGATAAAGCTGATGCAGTAAAAACGGGATTTAAAAGGAAGATGAGTTCATATAACGATATAATTAAATGAAATTTATTCATTTTCGTATTTCAATGTAGCAAAGTTATGCAACGTGTCACGCTGGGCGGAATTATCATTAAGGTCGGCGAGAAATGCCGGTCGAGAGAAGAAATCAACAATATACACATGACAGGTTTACGACATAAATATGTATTCAGTAGCCGACGAAGACTAAACAACGCTAAATTAGCGTTATAAATAGCACACACCACCTACGGGCCTTCCCGGGCCATGCATCATCCTAGGGCATCTAGAGCCCACAATAATTATATGACGCCATGGCCGTTCGTGGTGATACCTTTTGTACCAGAGCTAGGGGGCCCTGGGGCAGATCATTGCTTTAATCCAGAGTTTACAAATGTCTGCGTACGTGTACATTTTCTTTCTGTGAATAATGCTATGTATATAGCATACAAAAATTGGAATTAAAACCACTGTCTTACCCTTAAATGTTCAGTAATTAGTTTCGAAAATGTTTTAAGTTTGGTTGTTAGAAAAAATTATGTCAAGTCGTGTTTTAAATTTTCATATTCAATCTTAATGTCCCAGCTCACGTTTATCACTCAGAAGGCATTTGAAATAGACATGCAGTCACTTATTGACTTAGCATAAAGAGTTAATAACGCCTCCCACGATCCATTTTAAAACGGAAATGTCGCCTCTGGTTTCTGCAGCCATCCAGCCCTCGGTCTCCCGCCACCCCATCGATCAAGGAAGGGCTGTTTGCTGAGGAACTGAAGGATGAGGAGGAGGGTCCAAAACCCACATCTCGAGCGTCTGTGACGTCACAAGCGCTAAAGTTTGGCTGGATACAGGGTGTACTGGTAAGCTTTAGCAACACAACTGTCAGAGGCTTGGCACTGCAAATTTTCAAATGATACCGATGTTAACATTATCATTCCTTTGCCGAAAAAAAAAACCGTTTAATCAAAACGATATTCTTTATTTTGATGATTAGATTACTGTACAATACACAGGTGTTTGTATCAATGTAATTTGCAATAAAACTTTATCTTAATAATTTGTACACTAATGATGCCCTGTTGGTCCATGACGTGTCAAAATAGAATACTAGTAACAGTAAATCAAGTTGTAATGATGCCAAAGATAGCTGGATGGCTTTGTTGGAAATTTCAACGGAGAACGTCATGTATTTCAGATACCCGTGTGCCATTTATGCAATAAATAAAAAAAATTAAAGTATCTTAAGTTATTAAATCAAATTTAAACCAACCCTGAAATGATTATCTTAACTTTGTGATAACAGGTACGATGTCTGTTAAATATCTTTGGTGTGATGTTGTTTCTGAGGCTGACCTGGGTGACAGGTCAGGCAGGAATAGGACTGGCTTCTGTCGTGGTTCTACTGTCGGCGTTCGTCACAATCATCACCACAACGTCGATGTCCGCTATCTGCACAAACGGCGAAGTCAAGGGAGGTAAGTCAATAGTTTAATTAGAAAGATAACAAATTAGTAAGTCAGGGGTGTACATTTCATGATGTTTTATCTACAGCTATAAATAGAAACACCTACCTTTGAATTTAGTAGTTGCGCAGTCTATTGGATGGCCGATAATTACTCAAATCTCGTATTTAAATTTGCTATGAATTTGATTTAATAACTTAAGATACTTTAATTTTTTTTTATTTATTGCAAATTTTTGTTTTGCTTGAAATTATAGGTTATGACTTGTACTTGTTCTCGCTAGACAGCAGAAAAATGCCAAATGTATTTATCATTCTGAAATAACGGAATGTCAAGGGTCAATTGATTGCCGTGAGGAATCAAACCCTTTCATGACTTAGTTGCATCATTGTGTTTGAGGCTGTTATGCGATTTCAAACTGAAGATATGTAAAAAATTAAAACAAAGATTTTGTTTCCTCTGGAATAAAGCAAAGCGAAAGTAATTTTTCATTGTTGTATTATCTTAATAGCAAAGAAGTTTTATATTGAAAAAAAATCATATGACGTTTCTTCTTTTATGATATTGCGAACTTCCCTTGATGAAATTAAACACTTATTTGGAACTTACTGTCGCTATATTAATATGGTGTCTTGGTTTCGCATCGCCCTTATAAAGAAAAAAATAATTGTTTATATTCACATTTGTTTCAATGTTTCCACTGGTGGTTAGGTGGCAATATACTGCCTTTCACAAAGGCGTCCGGGATTCGATTCCCGGAACAGACGTGAAAAGGTATGAGGGTCCTTTGCCAAACCACCCGGGTTTTCCTCGGGTACTCCGCTTTCCTTCCACAGTCAGTCCTATCGCGCGCCTCCATCCGGAACGAGCGATTAGTATAAGTTGAAAAAAAAAAAACTTGTTTCAAAATTGTTGTAAAATGAAGAAAGTTTCATAAATCAATTGCCTATTGAATACCTATTCCTATTAAATACCTATTCCTATTAAATACCTATTCCATGTTATTCTTTACAGGCGGGGCGTACTATATGATATCCCGGAGTCTCGGTCCGGAGTTTGGGGGATCCATCGGAATCGTTTTCTCTCTTGCCAATGCCATTGCGGCCGCCATGTACATCGTGGGATTTGCGGAAACTGTCCAGGCACTCATGATGGTCGGTAATAGATACTAGCTGATAATAAAGGCACTCATGATGGTCGGTAATAGATACTAGCTGATAATAAAGTAACCAGGGAGAGAAATAACAGCAGAGAGTATGATATCTAAATGCGAAGAAGCCAACCTTTCCTTAACCAATTACATTTGTAGCCATTTTGATATAAGATATAAACATCCATACCAAATATAATTGTATATGTTTATGAAATCATTTTTAACGAGGCTTCATACATCGAAGTCTATATTCTGTAGAGAGTACAAAGCACAGTTTTGATACAATCGGTTGTCTACAGGAGTTCGATACGACAATAACTGGCGACCGGATGAATGATGTCAGAATTATTGGATGTGCTACGTCAGTTCTACTGGTGGCAATCGTGATCATCGGGATGGAGTGGGAGGCCAAGGTATAGGCATCACATTTCTACCATGTTTATGTAGAAGTCAATGATCGCTTAAACGAAATTTATTTGTCTTTTCTTCATTTCTAGAATTTCGAGAACATGTTTTGAAGATTGTACGCCGTTCAGTATAGACTTAAATGCTATGTGGCCAAATGATTATTCAAACTACATTATAAAGCTGTTGAAAGGGTAGGAGGCGACCGAGGAAACTCAAAATTAGTCAACATGAATGACAAGACGTTAGTTAGGAAATGCACAGCTCAAAAGTTTTATACAATTTTCTTATATGCGCATACGTATATACTGGACCTTATCACTATTCGAAAATATGAGATTTAGGAATTCAGGTTACGGCATACTTCGGAGATTACAGTCCACCGCCTGCAATCTTGTACAAAAGACACATTAATGAAATCAGTTATGAATTTTCCTGTACAGATGACTTTTCGTGTAGTAAAAATTGAAATCAGTTTGACAAAAAAGATAAACCACTGAATGATTTGATGAACGTTGGTTCTCGGTTGTAGCATACATATCTTATCAAATAACGTACCATATGATTCTGGAGACATTGATGCCACCCATCGTTATCAAAGTGTCGCGCTACTTCATTGATATTGTTAGAAAATACGTGAACCACATTCCCGTAAGGATATTTTCACAAATCAAGTTTAAGATACTTTTCTCATGATAAATATGAAACATGCACTTGTATTGCTATATATATTTACCTGTTTAGGCACAATTGGGCCTCCTAGTCATTCTGACCATTGCCATTGTCAACTTCATTGTGGGCACTTTCATCCCCCCGACTGAGGAGAAACAGTGGAAGGGTGTTACAGGCTACAGCGGTAATGTTAAACGCCTGTCTTTTGAATATAGCTTCCATATATCCAATGCTCCAAGTTCTTTTCTGGTGTTAGCCTGTATCATTGGATGATCGTTTATGAACAGATCACGGAAATTCCAATGCATACAACACGAGATTGATTAACTGTAATGATACATGATTAATGATCATCCAGGTCTACATCAATCACATCATTTGTGTGTTGTGTATATTATGTGGTGATGTTTTTTGACGCGCTTAAATGATCGCTTTGTAAAATGTTGTTATATATACCTTTTTTGGTTTGAACAGTTGATGTTTTTACCGAGAACTTTGGCCCCGCCTTCCGGGACGGCAATAGTTTCTTCACGGTCTTTTCCATTTTCTTCCCAGCTGCCACTGGTATATTGGCAGGTGCTAACATCTCCGGTGACCTAAAGGTGTGTTTTTTCTCTCACAAAGGTGACGTAAAATATTGACAATACCTCATGCACATTATATGATTCTTAGATATTACCAAAATGTGAATTTCTAAACATTGAAATATAAATTCATTAGTGGCAGGACTTCTGATGTCCTGATTTAGCCACAGAACTAATGCCTACATATTCGCTTACAGAATCCTCAAAGTGCTATACCAAAAGGCACATTCTTAGCTATTTTCCTGACCAGTCTAGTGTACCTTGCGATGCTGTGGTGTGCCGGGTCATGTATACTTCGGGACGCTGTTGGACCAATCGCAATGGAGATGATCGCTAATGTCACTAACAACGTCAGTGTCGTCACCAGTCCTATTTCCACACCTACCATCGAGGTCGTCCAACAGTGTGACATGTTCAACCAAACTTGCGAGTATGGACTGATGAATGACAACGGGGTAAATCATTACATTGTACATTACAAAAAGTACATTAACATTGGTGATATGTTTACGATTCATTGTAACAGTAGTAAATATACTAATCAAATTCCTAATTAGGTACAATGACATTTTAGCGTAATATGTTCATTATTATTATTGTTGAAATTAGTGCAATGATCATTAAGTGCATCGACCGGTTTTTGCCATACATTTGTAAATAAAATACAGAAACACAAGTTAGCTTTATTTGTTTATCACTGAAATCCGTACATTTACTGAATATATTGATTTATTAACAATATCAATGTTGTAACATTTTTGCTGATTCGTAGTCAGTACTAGTATTCGGTAAGGATACAATTCTACATGATGACGTCATTGACGAATCTTGTATTATGTCATCGATTTCTGATTGGCCCATACAATGAAAAACGCTGTAGGCTATATTACATAATTGTTATATTACAGTGCAATAAATTGGCTAATTATCTCCATAATAATATGATTATTCAATGACAATTTCACTTGTCCAACACTTATCTAGTACATTGTTAATTTTCATTGTCTTCATTTTATTAATGATATCGTATAGAGGACTGTTTTATTAATCTCGAAATGACAAAAAGACACGTTATGTTTACGTTATCTGATATTAGAATGTGGCATTGTACTGTAGTTGCTGCTTGGTACAATACCTTTGTCAGTTGTCATTCATTTCTTCATGGCTGAAATCTTACAGTGATGACCAGTTCTTGTTTAATTCGTATTTTCTTGGACAGGCTGTTGGCGTTGCCTCTGCATTTCGGCCTCTCATTCTCGCTGGTATATTTTCTGCCACGCTGTCGTCTGCTCTTGCAAGTTTAGTCGGTGCTCCCAAAGTATTTCAGGTAAGTGCCTTCATTTATAAGCTGTGCATTGTATTTCGAACAGAAAAACATGGGTACCTTGCCATTCATTCGTGAATCTTTACATATGTCTCAGGCCCTCGGAAAAGACAAGTTGTTTCCCTACATTGAATTCTTTGCCAAAGGGTACGGCCAGAGTGGTGAGCCAAGAAGGGGCTATCTACTTGCCTTTTTTATTTGTGTGGCAATGACCTGCATAGGTGAGTGGAAAAACGCTCAGTTTCAGAATTAAAAATAAAAAAATAAATCCTTGTTTGCGACCTGAGATAATCACAGGTGAAACTCTTTACGATTCAATTGCTAAGAACAAAAAACTCACTTCTTAAAATCATAGGTCAGTGATGAAATTACATTAAATCATAATTAAATATGCATGGGGTAAAATTAATATAATAAGAGGGAGGGGTATTTGATATAAGAACCTAACTTTTTTGAGCTTAAATATTAAGATACAAAACTATCGATAACAACAATATCTTATATACATTGATGTAAACCCCGCATATGTTGGTTATATTAAAGGGAATAGGGTTCATTTTTGTTTACTTTCAATTGGACATTTCACCGGTCTTGTTGCAGGTGCTCTGGATCTTATTGCGCCCATCATATCCAACTTCTTCCTGATGGCCTATGCTTTAATCAACTATTCTTGTTTTGATGCCTCCATCGCTGGCTCACCAGGTAATGACGTGGTGCTTACGTGAAATGAAAAGTTAATACCTAATCACAAAACACGCTACATAATGTAATTAGATAATTTTTCATCTCAAATGATGTTGTCGCTGTGTGGTTTCCATTTTCTGATGTTTTAAACAGGATATATGTTAGATTAAAGCTAGTTCAAAAATGATCATTACATCTTGATGGTAAACATCTGTAAATATCTGTTTTTCAGGATTTCGACCCGCATTTAGGTTCTATAATAAGTGGACAAGTCTACTAGGAGCGCTGATCTGTCTAGCCGTGATGTTCCTCATCAACTGGTGGTCAGCTCTGATAACATTTGTTTTTGTGTGTGCTCTGTACATGTACGTCAAGGTCACCAAACCAGGTAGGAGACATCCGCCATATCAACATGTTTACTTTATCAGGACTTGCTATGTCAAATGAAGTTTTTCTTCTTTATTTTTTTGTTTAAGTAACCAAATGTCTTATTTTCAAAAATGACATCCCTTGCAATAAATATATATTTTTGGCTTACTTTTTATGACCGATTTACTTGCGAAATGTAAGGGTCCGTTAGAAGCTTTTAACATTCACTATTCCATCGTTTTACGATAAGGTTTTAAATAAGTACAATTATTGATCCCCCTTCTTTCTTACCGATGAACTAACAGTATATGTTTATATGTTTGATGACGTACATAGTATACATGAATAAATTGTTTTATCACAATAAGCTGATCAATGTTAAATGATTCTATATCCTTTTAGGAAATTCAAATAGATTTACTATGCCATTTGGTATAACATTTTGTTTCATTGTCAAAATCCCGGGACACACTTTGAGGATGTTACATCAATGCGTTTGTCTAGATTTAATTGTCAAATTAACGATCAGTTACTTTTTATTTTGAATTACTTGTCACCTTTGTAAAAAATATAATCTGTTTTGCTTATCAAATTATTTTACCGTCACACTTATTATCCTGTTATTATTATGATTTCTTCCAGACGTTAACTGGGGATCCTCCACACAAGCTCACGTTTACAGAGAAGCACTAAAATCCAGTATGAAACTCATCAAAATTGACGAACATGTTAAAAACTTCAGGTAAGTTTAGTTATAAAAAGAAGAAAACCGACATGTCAATTGAATCTTAATTCAAATTCGAACCCTTGAAAAAGTATGTGGATAATAAAACCCGTTGTTCCTGAATAGTTAGCGTCTTCTGCTTTATCGAGAACAACCGCTGATAACATTTTAGTCTAATGTAAGAACAAGGTAAACACAAACAGAATAACTAGATATACTGGAAAACATCAAGTACGCCCTTCTTCAATATCACATCAGAAAATACGATTCCCCAGTATGATTATAATAATGACCGTAAACTTCCCTATAATCTTAATCAAACTGCATTTCTCGAAACCATGTGTTGTATTTTGTCCGCCAATTGCCGACTTCTTTCACGGAAATCGTGATATTGTATACAAGACTTGTGTACAAAATCGAATCAAATGCGACAGGTAACACCATACGTAGGGGATGCAGAGACCTAGAGAAATGTAGCGCCTAAAATTTAAAGTTATTTTCAATTATTTTTATTTCAAAGTTCAGGAAATAAAATATTTGTAAGTTTAATACATATTGCGTTAACGTACGATCGTGTGGAGTTTATCGACCTCGATATTAGTCAAATAAAACATCACTTTAATATTAAAAATCGTTAACAGATACAACGGTTTGAAGGAACTCAATTTTCTCTTGAAAAAGTATTCAAATGAGCATTTTGTTGATAATTATGATAATAATGAATAAAAAATCAACAAATGAAAACATCACGATACATTTGAATAAACATATTATTTTTAGCAAAAGTTTCTTTATTAGTTTATTTCTTGAATGATGTCATATAGAGCAGTGTTTCGTGGCAAAGTTGACATGCCAAATTGATAAAAGATATTTATTTTAATGAGTCATTGTTTTCGATTACATTTGTTTTTCATTACAGACCTCAAGTTTTAGTACTGTCGGGGTATCCTCGTAACCGACCTCAGTTGATTGACTTTGTAGCCTGTCTAACCAAGCGTCAGAGTCTCCTTATGTGCGGTCACATATTTAGAGTATGTAAAACTACATAAATGTATATACCTTTTTGTAACCGTCTAATTTTTTCGGACATCTGTCAGTGACTCGAATTTGTGTTTATTGTTTTCATAGTATTGAATTGTTCCTTCCATCAAACAAAATGTATGAATGATTTTTACAAGAAACTTGGGCGATGTTTTAAAAATCTGTCACTGTAGATTGGATTGTAGCTATACCTTACTCAATCTTATTTTGGTCTTTGCAGGGAGAGATGTCAGATCACGTGAAGAATCTAAGGTCCAATGGGGCCTACAAGTGGTTTGAGGGACGAGGCATTAAAGCTTTCTACAATAGTGTGGTAACGCCTACACTAAGGATAGGAGCACAGGTGCTAATGCAGGTAGGATTTATTCACATTGAAGTGTTAAAGAAATACTGGACGCCACGACGTCAACAGATCAAATAATAATTCAGAATTGATAACGTTTAATATTTCAAACATATTATTTCCTAGATATGAAATAGATATTTAGGACATTTCGTAATTAATTCTGTGCTTTTGATTTTGACAGGCTGTAGGAATAGGTAAACTTCGGCCCAACACTATCATCATGGGATATAAATCTGACTGGCAGAAGGCGGATGGATACGAAGTTGACGACTACTACAACATCATTCAGTGAGAACTCAATTTTAATACTGACCTTTTATAGGAAATCAAACAAAACCCATTTTTCGATTGTAAATAAAAGTAACAGTTGGTTAATTCTATGAGGTAAGGATGATAGCATCATTGCTCGGTATATCTGTTGGAGATGTAGGCATTCTTGTTTTCAATATGGTCACAATCTGTTTAAATATCATATCTCAGAAAAACTAGAGAGACCGAGACATATCAGTTGTACAGTACATGTATAACATATACATATATAATCAATATGGGGAATTGCTACCTTTAGGGATGCTTTTGATCTGAATTATGGCGTGGGGATCCTACGTGTGCCGGAAGGACTAGACATGAACAGGGTTCCGGACGAGTGTGTTGGATTAGATGACGACATCGAATCTGACCACGAACACGAAACTGAACAAGGTATTGACTACAAACGTGAAATATAAAATAAGTAGATAAATAAATAATTTAAAAAAAAAATGTTGCTGTATCAGCAACCATTTTGTTTATGCAAAGTTTCAACATGACTTTCACCTTTATCAGAGAAATTACACGTGTGTAGCGTATTAATACTGAGGTACACCGTGTACGAGATGGTAATTAATTTACAAGACATTTCGGTTGTAGTAAACGCTTATATACACAAAGGTGGAAAGTAATGTGAGATGATTACAGCATGACTGGTGATATATCATACGTGCGTTAGGTGGTCCTTTGCATATACGCTTCATACTGTCCTTTATCAGATGAAGGATCGGTGGCTTTCATCGAGACATCACGTATGATTTTCTAACCGGTTGTTATATAAGAACGTACATTCAAACAAAGCTACCAACCTGAAGTTAAACAACACCGTTGTTTTTAATTATCAAATAAAAGAACCCATAGACATGTTCTTTCAAGTGAATTCTAGGTTTTGGCCTTCACATCACTAAATGGTTCGAGAAAAGTGCATGCAGTTTATCCTCGTGTCAAATGTTTCCTACCGAACTGTAAACATATTTATACCTAATGCTCATACCTTAAACTGTTGAAGTATGCTTTGTTACTATGAAGTAAAGAAAGATAACTCTTACTGAACTCAGAGAGGAGGATGGTATATTGTGGATTTGGAAGAAAGTATATCCGTATATCATAGCAAATGTGGACACTTATTTTTAGCTTTATCGTCAACAGTGCATTATCCATTTTATCTTCATTGTTCAATATTTTTGTATCGTATAATTCTAACGGATATCCAGATAATTTATTTAACTAAATTTCTTGGGGTTTTCGTTGAAATTTCGGATTATGCTACAAACCTGTTGTGTAATGGTAGTTTACTCGGATAACATGTCATTATTTCTATATTTTTTGCATAAGAGAAAATGAAATCGGAAATTAAAAAAATGCAATTACGTCAATTCATACAAATGTTATTTCTGATAGTTTATACATATACAAAGATATTCCAGAAGGTTTGATAAAATATAAGAAGACATTAATGTGACATCACACCCAACATTATTAATCTAATTTCGTTCTCTGGCCATATCCATATTGTACTACACAACTCTTTCACAGAGAAAAGTATCACTTTCTTTTTGCATGATGTGGCATTTCTTCAAATTGTTCAGTGGTCCTTTCGATTTTAAGTGAACGATTAGAAGGTCAAATGCAATCTATCGGTTCCTATTGCAGATATTCAATATGAAGCTGATTCGCAGAAATCGCCTACCCTATCATCAGATAACAGTGACATTCCCGGGGAAAATAACAAAAATGAGAGTTCTTACAAGTTTTCAAATAGCAAGGCCAAGGTGACGCCGCCAACAAACCACGTAGTACTTCAGAGACTTAACACTGTTGATGAGGGCGCAGAAGATAATAAGGCGTATGAAAGGGACCAAGAGACACAATTAGGGGACGACGAGGAGGAGGAGGATGGGACAAGGCCTACCCATACCACCCTGTTATCTACCTTATCAAGTGACTCTAATGCAGGCCGATTCCGAGAGAAGCAGTACGGCACTATAGATGTATGGTGGTTGTATGATGATGGAGGTTAGTAAAAGTTCTAGATTTTATTCTAAAATCGAACGTTAATGATCACAGGAAGAACCGATCTACTTTTTTTCATATCCTACTTTGTTAATATATTTTTACTACTACTATAATGCGTTGCTTTAACATCTTCGAAAGAGTTTGACAAAGGGTCCACTTTGGATTAGTCCTACTTAATGCGAAGACGATAATACCAAGTTATAAGTTTTTGACATTCAAAAACAGGAGGATCGAATAATGATTACAAGAATCATTGAGAACATATATCAATATCGATAAATGATGTACATCGGTGAGAGCGAGGATAAGATATATAGGATATCGAAGGATAGAGGAGTTAGATAAACAATTCGATACTTTTAATCCATTTATGTATCAATAACACTTTCTCTCCTGCATGCTTGTATAGTGAATGTAGGACCTTTTCTATACTTAAACGTCCACTCAGAACTTGAGGACTTTTTCATGGTCAACTTTGTTGTGTTTGTTGTAATTTTCCAAAATCGCTTATTTGATCAACAATTCATGTTTCTAAACGTAATATTTAAGTAAATTCATAGAGCATTTCTGTCGAATTACCGCCCATAACAAAATAAAGCTGTTTTCCGTCACTGCCGAATACAGCAAACATATATATGGCTGGCGTATTCCGATTTTCAATATATAAGACCTTTAACAGGTGTCTATATCTATCTTTTAGGTTTAACATTATTGATACCATACATTCTTTCTACACGGAGAAAATGGAAAGACTGCAAGCTGAGAGTGTTTTGTGCTGGAAGTAAACGTTCCAATCCAAACGAGGACCAAATGAGGTACAGTAAGGCAGAACTATAATTGCTTTGAATCAATAATAGTACTACGTTCTGTATCTAATTACAGCAGTTGTGTATACTAATAATTAATATGAATAAAATGATAACATTCAAGGGCTTACTTTCAATATTTTCTACTATATACATATGATGTCTGCATGGTTCAGCAACTTGTTAAACGGTTACAAAATTAAATTAAAATAATTACGTTTAAAAAACATATCTTGAATTGACACAAGAGTAAGTCATGAAGAAGTTTCTCCAGGAATAGAGTGTAATGTATAATATAGTATTCTGTGATATCATTTTCAGAATGGCTTCTCTCCTTGCAAAGTTCCGGATAGAGTATTCCCAACTGACAGTCATTCCAGATTTGTGGAAGAAGCCGTCTCTCAACATGTATGTTTCTATATATTTGTGTTTGTGCTTTATGGTTTTGTTTATAACACTTTAGTGCCAAAATGGTAATTAGGCAGACTTTCAACAGCGCTAGCGTTTTGATCACACAAATACAATGTAGTTAGAAATTTCGCATATCGTGCGTTATCGTCCATTTACACGCTCACACGCATTATATACTATGTCTAAAGCACAACAGTGCGAAAAGGTAACAAATGTTGAGCGTAATGGTAAAAATGGTTGATTTATATTACGGATCGGAAATGAAGCGGACGCCATGTGCAGGTATTAATAAATAGTAACCAAAGTCATAAAAGTAGTTATCAGAGATAATTAATGTCAATTTCATTTTGATTAAGACCTTAATAGAAATGGATCCATCATTAATTAATATTGTGTTTTGAATGTACATCTCATCGAGTGGTAAGTAATGTGCACGGGCAGCGACAGCTACTTGTATATAAGTATAATATACGTTAAAGGTTTTGTACCTCGTAGTTCTCCGATAAAACACAACAAATAAACTTTATTTAAGTATATAATTTACACGGTAAATGATACAGAAGGAATGTAAAGAAAATTTACTTTCTGGTGGTATATAAGTCTAGATTTATAGCTTCTGTAGTCTTAGTCCTTACCCGGTCACCCGTATTTTATTTCTGTATACTTCTTACCTGGTCCAACGTGTTCTGTATCTATAATCTTACCTGGGTCACGTGTTCTGTATCTATAATCTTACCTGGGTCACGTGTTCTGTATCTATAATCTTACCTGGTCCCACGTGTTCTGTATTTATAATCTTACCTGGTCCCACGTGTTCTGTTTCTATAATCTTACCTGGGTCACGTGTTCTGTATCTATAATCTTACCTGGTCCCACGTGTTCTGTATCTGTAATCTTACCTGGTCCCACGTGTTCTGTGTATCTGTATACTTACTCCTGACATGATCCCAGGTGTTCTGTATCTGTAATCTTGCCTGGTAATCTTACTCCCAACCTGTTCCCCCGTGTTTTGTGTCTGTGTTCTTCTTACGTGATCCTAGATGTGCTGTATCTGTATACTTACTCCTGACATGATCCCAAATGTTCTGTATCTGTTATCTTACTCCTAACCTGTTCCCCCGTGTCTTGTGTCTGTGTTCTTCTTACGTGATCCTAGATGTTCTGTATCTGTTTACTTTCTTCTTACCTGTTCCCTCTTTTGCTGTGTATCTGTATACTAGCACGACCCCTCGTCTTCGATATATATATATATATATATATATATTGTGTGTGTCTTTTCATAATCGTACGAGAACCTTATGTTGTGTTTTCTTTCAGGTATAAAGAATTTGAGAGTGTTATCCGTCAATGGAGATTACGTGGTGGAGAATATCCGGATGAATTCCCTTGGAAAATCAGTGACAGTGATCTTATTTCCAACAAAGCCAAGGTATATTTTTCATGAAATGAAAATTAAATAAACGATATCAATTACAACATTTTAACAAATAGTGTATATCGAAAAATTATTTTTTTTGTCCACTTGAAAACTCCTGGAAACATTGAAATCGCTTCCTCCTCTTTCTATCTTACTGTTAAAACAAATCATTTCGATCTCTTAAGTGGCAGGAAAAGAAAAATTATTAGTATTAGACCAGGTGACAAAGAGAGGTTAGCGTCTTCTAGTTCATTGACGACATTAAGCATGAAAATTTAAATCGAATCTGGCGTATAAACGCTTTGTCTATGCTGCAATGGCTGATTTTGAGTAAAGTCAATCATTAATATTCGGATCTGTACGATGTAATTTTTGGTCATTTTACGTCATAATCAGTAATTGAATGACTTTGATAGATCCTTATTACATTTTTATATACGCTCTTTAATAAAACCTAAAATAAGGCAATATAAGAGAGAGTCACAGGTCATTCCAATGGCCATGCGACAGGTTGTTGGGAACGTCACCCAAACTCAACAAATTTAATTTCTACCAGAAATACTACAAAGAAGTAATCTTTGCTTTAGATGTGTGTGTTACAATACATATAGTCAAAAACCATATATTCCTATTCATTCTCATGAATTCATTTTGCTGTCACTATTTACAGATATACCGGAACATCCGCTTGAGAGAACAGCTACTCATTCATTCAACAGAGGCATCACTGATTGTCATGTACGTATCCCCCTCGTTGTTTTTGGTCATAATTTTTCAATATCGGTATACAAAAGGTTTTTTAACACCTTCTTAACAAATCATTTCACCGAAAGTATATATCATTTGTAAATATTTTTCCTTCATACAGAATACTCGTTTCATTATTATTAAATCATGTTTACCCTACGTATAGGAACATAGTCTTATCATTATATATCATTGGTAGGTTACAAATTAATAGTTAAGATATTTTTATCGATTTTCAGGACGTTACCGGTGCCTAGGAAAACTTACTGTCCTGCGGGACTTTACATGGGTTGGTTAGAAACACTAACACGTGACATGCCACCAATGTTGTTACTCCGCGGAAACCAACAAAGTGTGCTGACGTATTATTCGTGAAAACCTTTCCAGGTGGAGATGACGTTATACACAATATATGTTAAAGGGCTACCAAAGAAATTCTATGTAGAAACAATGAATCTGCTCAATGGATAGAAACAACACCCTACAGATGCTGACGGGGCACAACGCCGATAATACTAGCAACACTGTACGGATTAATATAAAACGAGCTTTGTCAGTGTTAACTGATGATGTACTATATATATTTTCTAATTCTTGATATATTTGATGCACCAAGCTTTAATGAATTACCAGCTGAATTGATGCAAAGATGATCACGTCAGTTATTACAAAGATGTCACTTAAGAACAAAGCTTTCCTAACGACTTTTGTAGAATGGATGAATCAGTCGTGAAAATAACAGTCATTTCTGATTGTTTCGATAGTATCTGGGCGGTATCCAACCTCCCCGTGTTGATATGTATATAGTGTATATTGTATATAAATGTATGAAGAACCATTGAGTATAGAAGACTGCTGACTTGATTGCATTTCTGTTCAAATGTTTTATAGTCTTAGATTTCTGTGAATTTATTTCACCATTTACTGCGACGGCTGTGTTAGACAATGAGTATTGTCGTGGATTCTGTGTTCCAGCATCCTTCGGTTTTAGAGTGCTGACC
Source organism: Ylistrum balloti (assembly GCF_031769215.1). NCBI lineage: Eukaryota > Metazoa > Mollusca > Bivalvia > Pectinida > Pectinidae > Ylistrum > Ylistrum balloti. Next base: position 240,142 of record NW_026782165.1, on the reverse strand, counting down.
GAAGGTCCCGCGCCATGTTGTCGGAATATATTGTTCCGCGATATGCGCAAGCTACGATACAACACAAACACGGAAATGTCAGTCATGCTTTAACTATCATAATAACTTCATACCTCTGGACCTCTGTTAAACATGATGACTTATACAATGCAAATGTGTGCAATTGTTTTATACATTTGTGTTTCATATATACAAATCCTTAAGTTAATTAAACTTTTTCGAACCCATTAATTGTCAGCTTTAATATTTTCACATGAATTTTACTGCTTGTATGTGATGCATTGTTTATGCTTCCACACATTAAGGAATGTCCTACACGTAATCCTTACCTTTCGCCATTAAGTTAAACAACATACCCGAACCATCATGAAGTGAAACAACAGGTCACAATTTATGAATTGAAATCGAAACGTAATAACTTCAATTTCCATTAAATAAGAAGACAGTTCAATTTTGCTATCAAAATGTATTCTGTTTAAGTAGCATCACGTTACACAAATAAAGTGAAAACAAACCAATTGCCTTAAAAATGATACATATTTACATATTTGGACTCATTTATGAATACTTTTTGTCGTTGAAATATTTCAATCGCTCACATTAGACAATTGGTAAATAGGATTTCGAGGGAAAATATTTTTTTTTTGTGCAAATTTCCTGACGCTCGAAAGAAGTTATAATTACTTACTGAGATAAAAGGTCTTCGAACAAGCATTTGTGAAATTTGTTACATATTCTCTTATATTGTGAAAAAGATATTTTAAAGACTGTTTCGATGATAGCCTTTAGATGAAAACAGTAAAATATGTCTTCACACACAGCAATTTATTATCAATACAAATAGATTTTGATCCACCTCTCTCTCCTCCCCTCCTCACCTTCTGTCTTTCCATCTCGCTCTCTTTCTACTCTCTCCTTTCATCTCAGCAGAACTCATTTTCTATAATATATTTTAAAAAGCCACCTTGAATATGTATATTTTGTAAATATGTTGTTGGGAAAGGGCTTAATAAGTTGGATAACTTGTGCCCAATCCCTTGTATATAACTGATACAATAAAATATGTTTAAATCAAAATAGTCTTTATTAAAATTGCATAAACATGTATATACTAATAGAAATAATTATGACTTAAGTTATCTATTATTTGCATTAAAAAGGGAAAAAAATTTTGATTTTTTATGACTTGAGTAAAATGAGAATAAGATAAAAATTAAACATCTCTTTTTTTTTTGGTATTGTATCTGTTTATGATAAACGTCTATAATTTACATTATATATGTATTCTGTATAACTAGCAATGCATTAGAAAAATGTAAATAATTCACGAATTTGGTTAAATTTGTGAAACTAATCGACAGCCCTATAACAACAAAATTCAAAAGTACCCGAAAAATAGGTCAGAGTCATCTAACAAGAATCTCCATTGGATTTTATTTCCGTTTATAATCAATGGGGGACAAATACAGCAGATAGTGACAAAGCAGTGAAATCTTGGTGTATCCCCGAAGGTCGTCTATGTGGGGGTTTACCTGTTCATATCTAATACTATTTCCGTGATAACGGTATCAGTTTTAATCTCATTTATGTCCGGCATTGAACTACGCAATTTCCTTGGAAATTTCATAATTCAATTTAGACTAACAGCACTTGTGCGTTTTGCTTGAAGATTTTATGTTATTTATGACAAAAATGACTTCGAGACGCATTGTATCATATATTGTTACCACAGAACGCTTTTAATGATACCCGAACACTTTTAAACTTTCACAAAAAAAATGATATTCCATTTTTCTTTCATAGTCAGCAGAGCAAAACGTTTTCTTATATATGTAATATTACGTAACAATGTAAAACCAGCACCTTCATATACTTACATATATATAATCGTGGAGGAATTAAAATACTTCCATACCGGTGTCGCAAACCATGTACACATAACATACAGACATTGTATACCAGGACACGTGTACCAAGGCACAGTTATGTTATGAATTATAATATATTAGATATCGGTATTGTAGGACGTATGAACAAAAATTCAGTCAATGTCACACCAATGCTTATGTGTGTAACTCGGACCATCAGTACTCTACTACATGAAGACGAGAAAAATGAAATCTATACAAACAGATCTCACATTACAGAACATTTACATCAAATTATCCACTCATGAAATGTACACCATCAGACTCGCATTGCTTCACACAGTAAAATGCAAGGTAAATATTTACGAAATATCGGATGAAAATTGTTCGCTGCATACACGTTACGCTGACCTTCAGTAGATTCCGGTCTAAAATTCAAACCTTTTCGATAGAGTCACGTAAACAACATTTATCTGTTGATTCTCATCAAAGTTACTCTTTTATCATCACTTTTGGGGGGCCTTCCTAGATACCGAACTGACTGGGTAAAACTATTGTCTATACAATCTACCTATGAGTACTAAAAACGTTTTATCATGAAACCTCTGTTCTTTACACATGGTAACCCGTTACCTGGTATTATCTTGTAGTCATGTATTGTATTTGCGACTTGTATCAATCAGAATGACTAGTTTGATTGTAAATCTATGTATACGTGGATCTAGACAAATTTGCTTCTGTGTCGACATTTTGTTATCATTTTGTAAGAATCTGCGATGTACATTGTTTGTATGTATAAATCATACCCGGCATTATTTCTATTTCTTTAATAAGGGAAATCTCATTGAAACAACATGATTATCAAAGTTAATTATTTTTATTAAAACAAACTTTCTGAAAAAGTATAAGCTGTTTGATCGAATCAATTGTTTATTATCTTTTGTCATAATGGCTAAATTACAACAATGTAAATTACTACTTAAGCCTTTGTGACGGATTTATTAAAGATTAAAAGAGGTGTATCAATTTGTAAAACAATAAGAAATGTTTCTCCTGATCGTTGTTTATCTAACCTACATATGAACAAGTTATCCTTCATATTTACTCAACAATCAAATCAGTGGTGAGTGAATGCTTGATGAGGTAACTTCTGATATTAATATTGACATGAATTGCACTTTCCACGGTTAATCCACCATTTTATCTAGCACATTTCCAGATAACATACACTTCAGCATTATTGAGCAAATGTTGAACAGCGTTTACTTTACCTGAACTTGTCAGGTCAAAATATAGTCCCCTGCTGTTTACAGATCGTATCTTATGTGGCAAACTGTCTGATATAAATAAGATATCGAGTGACGAATGGAAGTAGAAATATATCAATTGCGGTGGTTGTAGCAATATTTCATTATGATTTATCGAGTGGTTGTACACAAGGATTATAGTTAAACCCGTTTTGAAAGCTACCTTTATGCAAAGGTCACCTGTCGGAAAACGCCCTTTTTTGGTTCCTTATGTTAAACAATTCAAAGTAACTGAACCTCTTTATAAAGGTCACCAGTGTGTAAAGACAATGTTTTCTCTGCTCCCGTTGGTGGCCTCTATAGATAGGTTTGGCAGTGCCCATAAATCGGCATATTGCACACTTGTTTACGCTTGTTCCACGTTTTTTGTTTAATAATTAACTTTCACACGGTTGCTAATTAGCTATGTATTTATTTCATCTGTATACATCAGATTAAATAAATTAAATCATATGTGTATTCTAGAGTGTGAAGTAAAACATGTATGTTTGTAACACATACACGTACCATAAATCAGTTGTTTTTTTTTTCTTCGATCTGATTATTATAATGATTCTGCAACAAGATAAGGAACTATTGTGTGATTAAATCTAACTAATTTGAGAACTTTCTTCTCCATTTCCAAATCTATAAGCACATTCCTTGACCGCGTTTCCACAAATATCATAAAGAATACTAAAATCGTATGTGTTCATGTCTGGGAAGTCAGCTCAAAAAGGAAGGTAGTGATATCACAATAAATCATTGCTTAAAGAAATCGGACGATTGAAAGGTTCATCATTATGGAGTATCCTGCAGTCACCACAATAAAATTGCCCTTTTGATAAGAAAAAGGTTCTTTTTCCTTAGTTGTCCTATAGGTGTTTACGTTTGTGCTAGAAATAATGTAAAGAAATCAAAGCGTCGACTTAGTAAAATAAAAATATCCAGATTTGATTTTAACAGAATCACGGCGGTCATGAACCTCATAATTGCGCAGCCTGCAACATTTGATAAGATTCAAGAAAAATTAACTTCATGTGCATATTTTGAACTATAGCAATATTCTTACTCAATATAAGGTGTTAAGTAAAGTCTCTAAATAAAGTACACGTACATGGACGTTTTACAAGTGCGTTAATTTAAATATAATAGGAAAAGTATGCATATAGTTAAATACATTAAAGCCATATAACGAACCAAACTTCGTCACACAACTGTTTCGTCGTTCTAGGACTCGTCAATGATGACAAGGGCCTAACCTTTGAGACCTAGGAGGCGAATGAGAAAAGTCTAAACTGATCGACAAAAGTCAAAATCGAGAGGGGAAGGTGTATCAGCCAGTAGATTTCGTATTGATCATATGTCTGATAATTTTTGAAGACCTTCAAATACAGGTCTTCTTTACTCCTAAACAAGATATAAAAACTACTCAGTTATTTATACAAAAGGTTAAATATGTATAATAATGTTGTTATGCTTCTGACGAGCAGCAAACCCTGCGGTTGTCCATCACTGTCCAGATTGCTTACGTACATGTCTAAAAATTACTTATTTGCCACATTTACTGTCAACTAAGCACCAGTGGACATTGTAACTGACAGAGCTTAACACAAACATGTTGTATCATCTTAGTTCAACAATAAATCTTGTAGGAAGACTGCATTGTCCAAGGGCACATCATCTTGTTACGCTGCCACTCAAACGCACAAGTGGCTGTACACCAGGTAAGTATAACAGGTAATTTGGTCTTGCGATACAAAGTCAGTTATAATATAATTCTAACGTTGCAAACTGGCAAATGAATGAGGAAATCCTATATACAAATTTTGAGGAAAATCTAAATAACACAATATCTGATTAACTGAAAACAGTATATCTAATAAGTAATCACATACTTATAATTATCTTTAATAAAGTAGTGTTATTTGATTGTACCACTTTACTTTGTAATCAAATAAGTATACCTCATAATTGACATCAACATTGACAGTTTTTTTTCTTGGCCTAGTTGGGTCACCCAAATTCTTATAAGAAGCGAGCAATACTCCCGTTTATCAGTCGAACTGATAGGGAATGATATACACCAACGGAAATAGAGCTTACTAGAAGTGTAGTAAGATTGATGTATACAGGCTGGACGAGTGACCTGGCGTGGAAGTACTTCAGTGAAATATAAACATGTCTTCTATAAAGAAATTCTTGAGACTGCAAAATCCGTTAGCCCGTGAGATAGTAGCTGAATATATTGGGACTTTCATACTTGTTGTGAGTATATTTTGATTTCTTTTTTCGTATTGCTTGACTTTCAATTTTCTTAACATGTAAATATACTTCTAATGCGTTCTTACATTGAAAATTTGAAGAAGAATGGAAGGTATGTCGTTATGCATTCTATCAAAAGTATTATGTTAAAACATGAATTTGAAATGATACATATCTAATTATTCCTTACATTGTTATATTAAAGAACATCTTTGTTAATGAATATTTAGACAATCCCTGTTTTAACTTTTGAATAATTTGGCCCTCAGTTATGTTAACATGTGATGATACTGAATCACTAATTCCACATGACACAACCTGAAGCATGGATAGAAGAGCCAATGGCCAAATCTGAAGCCCTCGCAGATATGTATAGGGCTACTGGATGAACCTTTTCTCCTTAAAAAAGAAATGTTTTCCATAATAAACCTTATCTATAGGCATGGATGCGTCAATTATAGACATTTATTTTAGATCATTGTTCTATAGGATTCCCAAGTTACACATTAGAAATACATATGTGTAAATGGCATTCATTAATAAAATCGAAGTCACAGGCTATTAAAAGCATAATAAAGCTTCTCATCAAAATAACTATTCATAACAATACCTGGATATGATATTGCCGAATTGGGACATTAATGTATGTAGTTACCAATTAAATATCCGTCAGCGCCAATTCATGGAAAGATGTTTTAGTGTATCATTATGACACCGCTTTAAAATTTTCATTTGTGAAAATGACACTTCAGCAGAATAAACTCAAAATCAAATGGAAATGGGATGAAAATCACCTGTCGAGATTATTTAATGAGACTGTACAAACGTATACATGTATTACACAAAACCAGTACTTAAATAAAAAACTACATAGTGTACTAAGGGGCAATGGATTCTATTATGCACATATGCATATTATTTTCACTTACATGGTCAGTTTCCATTTTCTTGACACTCGAGCAAACATTCTAACCCAAAATCGTTCGAAGCAGAAGGATTTCATACAAAATCACTTTTCACACATATCTTACATGTATGTCACAACTTCTTGTTCTACAGAAAACCGATACATTTTATTGTAATCCTTCCTCATATTTGCCATTGGAACTTCAAGATCTGAAAATTGTAACCCTGACTTATTTGTTTGTTTGTTATCGGTTTTATAGTGATTTATAAGAACTTACATAATTAATAACATAATTATGTTGTTTTGCATTTACTATCTATCCACAATATCTATTCACGAATTAGCACTTTTCGCTATTTGTAGGATTGTTTTTTTGCGATTCAGTTTTCTAAGCTTCATCAGCAAATATGGAGCGTAACTGCATATAGGTAATTATCATTAATTTCATAGACATTAATGTTGTCTCATTAAGTATAATATAATAGTCTAATTTATTTCACAAGTGCAGACAATATATGTTTCACATTTCGAGATATCAAAGTATCCAAACTTCTTGCAGACCTGAGAGGTACCACAGCATTAGCGACACCTTTAGCACACTAATTATGCAACGCTATTTGATATCGTATTTTGCTATATTTAGTCATTAAGTCATTATGTTCTTCATCATTTTCATTCATTTATAACATGTTGTTGTGTGGTTGGTTTTTGCAAAAATGAATGCGTGTATAAAAGGATCTGAAATGAGATTCAGACGAAATTTTGAAAACAAAATTATAACCTTGCCGATCAAAATCTAAATCTTCCAGACTAGTTATATAGCATCTTGTATGTAATAAAATCAAAGTTAAGCTACTTTTTATCATATAACTATAAAATGTACATTTTGACACTCCCTAATGTCAAACATTCGAATGACCAAATAAAAAGGTATGTGCCATTTGTTGTGCCTTTTTCAATTCACGAGGTAATGTTATTATCCTTATTATGACATCCTTGTCGATCTCAAACTGGCACAGCTAGTGAAAAGTTATTCAGGGTATATTACATTGGTGACATAGAATTCACTAGATAACAGGTGAGTTATGTAATTATATGCTGTACTTTGTGCGTCATCATCTGATGGAGCTATAAATTAAATAATAAATATATTTATCAAGGTATTGTATCCAATAAGCTACCTATTGCTGAACAGACATTTTATCAAATAAAATGACATTATCTAATGGTAAAATCAAGTATAGAAACATATTTTGAAATATGTTTAAACTACCAATCGAACCAGCCTCCAATATCCTGATATGCAAATACGATAGAAATGAAATCCAATTATTCCTCTTGGAAGCCTTTCTGATAACGTTTCGCTATTTCCAGTCTCGTTTAGGATTAAGATTCCTGTTCTTTATGACCAGCGTACTTGTGAGTTTTGGATAGCTGTCCTGACCTCTTTGTCACCGCTTTGTTAGATCGCCTCATATATTATCAAATTGGATTGAGCTGTCGTTTGTGATATCTGGCTTTTATTAGTCCAAGACACATATGACATTTACTTCCGTCGACAAGATAAATTTAAATACGGAAGATACAACAATCAAATGATTTGTAAGTCTTCAGGATTTACTGCTATGATCTTTGATAAGTTTGGCTGATAAATTACTACAGAATATCCTAATACAGATTGACAAACATGACGACCGTAAGATAATATTGCACATTAGGAACTCCATGAAGAAAAATTATTAAGTCGAAAAGATATTCATAAACAGAGAAATGATGTGCGTATATGTCGTCACTCTCGCTTAACTCCATATCTAGCTTTTTCATTCACCAAAACTCTATAATGCAACATCTCAGTCAGTTAACAAATTTGTTACATCCACACCATTTCAATATTCTCCGTATATATCTCTTTTTATTAAAAGTTTCAAGTAAAAGATAATAATTAATTGTCAAATTGATATTTGAACTTTCGTTAAATCACAGCATGCAAAATGGAGGGTTTCCAATAGTATCGTATGTTTCCTTTTAATTTTCGCTTTCGTTTAGTTATATTGTCTCCTCAGGTGTTCCAAATGCTTTCTTTCCAATTTTGTTTTGTTTTAATTTGTTTAGTTTCTTTGTTTGTTAGTTAGTTTGTTTTTGTTTATGTATTTTTTTTTGTTTTTGTTTTTGTTTTTTTTTTGTTTTGTTTTGTTATTGTTTTGTTTTGCTTTTTTTGTTATTCTGATTTTTTTTTATAACCTTCTTTTTTTCAATCTTGAAACACAAATTCATACAAAATCTAGTTAATATTATAGAACGAAAGATTTTGAAACCTCGTTATATGACATACATGCTGTAAACTTTAAGTCAATAACGACGACCTTGCAGCACATAAGCCATAAATGGCGAATGCGTGGTCATCGTTCTTCACTGACATTATAACCAGATGTCTCCATTGCTATTTCAGAACTTGACGTCAAGTCTTATCATAAATACTTCCACTTTGAGATAACTTCCAAGAGGAAAAAGCAAAGTTCCGGACGCCATAATAAAACTGCCTTAAAGATACCCACAATAACATATTGATGGGGATTTATTTACCCAATTTATTGTATATTAGTAAGTAATGTCAAGCGGAAATTTATTGTCCCATATAAGTATTTATAATATTAGATAATGGAATTTATATAAGGTGAAGTAGAATATCATTAAAATTTATGATATCAAAAATACGACATAATCTTATGACATATAAGTTAAAAATTAATTATATGTTTTAATATCATATTGAACAGAAACTAACTAGAAAAAATATAACTCTATGTGATATTTGTATGTCATCTTTGAAACGAAAACTCCATATCAACACGTTTTGACCTGGGGTTACCGTTTATGGTTTTAAAGCGTTATAAACAATCGATCTAAACTGCAGTCGGAGATCAGTTATCCCTCTGTATTACATGTATTCGTGGTAAGGACGAAAGGACACATCAATCGAGGGTTTCAAAATAGTATGGTTGTCAAGCACAGAAGCAGGTCATGGTAATCTGATAATGTAATCGGTAAAACGTAAAAGTAAGGACTATAATATGATACATATATCGTGTTAAGTGCTTTAAAATTTTGTTATTTAATCTATTAGATCGTGTGTAATGGCTCTTAAAAGGTAAAAAACTTTCACTGAAATAGTTATCATTTTGTCTTCAAGGATGTATGTGTCGATAAAGCAAAACATATAATTTCAGCTGACTGTGCGCCATGATGAACAATTCCTTATTAGATTCTGAAGGCATATACTTTCAACATTAAATCGTGATCTCAATTTTCCATGACAACTTATATGTGACACAAAGACCACAAAACTCAATGTACATAGTTGGGCACCTTTCCCTTATTTCACTTCTCGGCATTACATAAAAATGCACTTTTCCAATTGTAAAATATTTAATCTAAACGAATAATAAATATTTCTCGAAATGTAACAAGATAACGACAGTATATTGCAAACATAAAAAGAATTAAAAGACTTCCTTTATACCATTCCACCCCGAACCTTCCTTGTCACCACTTCCTTAATATTCTTCCTTGATTTCTACTATCTGGGTATTCTGTCAGGATGTTTAAAGGTTTATACTATTGGATTGTGAAATTTTTTATGTATTTTTGTCATCGAGTCAGCGTAGATTTCACAGGTGAAAACAGGAATGCGACAGGAACTTTTCGACAGGTGTTTGGAACAGCCTTATCGACTGAACAGGAAATGCTTATCCTTCTTTAATGCATCTATTTTCTGAATTTCAAATATGTAAAGTGAAGTCAAGACAAGTCAATTAACAACGTATAAACACTTTTAAAGGCGTCACGGAGTATTGCAATAGTCAAAGGCATGTTATCTAGATCTTGTGTTATTCAAATGAACGCATAAAACGTTCCACATTCATGGTACGCGTTCTCTAGATGCTAGCTAACTACTGAAAAAATATGTAGCATATATCGCTTTATCGATGTAAAAGATAAAAATTAATTTATATACAAATCCTGTAAATCATTTGTTTTTTAATATTCTAGTAACTTCGTCATTGAAAACATATAAGATAATTTTCTGAATGAAGAACGAAACAGCTACATGATGCAATTTAATTCATTGTTGGTCCGTAATCTATTTCACCAAATTTGTATTAAAGGTGTTATTCATTTGTGTGGATTATGTACAATCTAAGGACTGCAAATGATAGAAATATACACGTGTACTTGATGTTATTCTAAACTTGTCAGATATACGAAAATTACAACATGTATTGAACTATATGGCTAGTACACCTACCATCTAGATTTTGACTTTTCTTTCGATCACTTTGGATTTTCCACAGTCGCCTCCTAAGCTTCAATATCCATGCCCTTAGCATCACTGACGAATACCAGAGTGACGAAATAGTTGTATGATGCATTTTAATCAATGATTTTGCCCTTCTTTATCTAACTAAATTTTGTAAAAAAAAAAAAAGTCCTATTTACTGTTATGAAACTCCTATGTAAATTTGATTTGCGAGTTTCGGTATTGCGATATTTTCTTTGCATTATTTGTCGCCTCTGGATGTTTGTCATTTATCCATGTTCATCTTTGTTTTTGGCGAAGGCTGCTGGTAATGTGGTATGATTTATAATGAAGCCGAAAGGAAAGTCAAATAATGTTTACGATGTCAATAAGGATTAAGTTATATCTTACAGAAGTATTAAACTATATGCATGATACGTTCCTCTGCTTAATGAGATGTTTGACCTATCAAGAAACAAAATGGAAAAAGAAAAATATTGACGTAAGCTGAAATACGGTAAAAGTAAAAAGAAAACACAATAACAGATTGAATAAAATGTATCAATGTTACAGCAAAAACTGTTATCTTTGTAACGGTCAACCAACTTCTTCATATTACGAGATTGTTATTTAAAATATATATCGTGGTTTTAAGATCAACTCTCGTAGGTAGAGGAATTATTTTTTGTATCAACAAAACAAGAATTCATTATTTCGAAATAGAAATCATATTATTATACATAACAAGGTTCACACAGCTGACTGGTAAGTTAAGGCAAGTAACCATCGGAAATACCGTGTTTGGAGCATAGGGATAAACAATGCTTTAAAATACATAGATTGTCTTATTGATTCCTTTATATGTTTTCCCAGACGTTTGCTATCGGTTCTGGTGCCCAATATGTTCTTAGTCGTCAAGAGTTCAGCAGTTTTCTCACTGTTAATTTCGCCGGTGGGATGGGATTAACGCTAGGAATTTACTTCTCCGGGGGCGTTTCAGGTAAGGCGCATTGTCAGGTAAGATGACAAAGCACATCAAATCATGTATATCAACCATTAATCACTTTGACGATATATTTATCAACCTTGTGACGTAATGAAAACTTCATGAAACAAATCCATACTCCATTATACTTATTCATTTACTCAATTTTCTTTTTGTTTTTGTTTGGATGAAAAAAAGCAAATAAAAGTTTTCCTTTTTGGTAACACATAAATAATTATACATCTGAAATAGATGACGTGAAATGTATTGTTTGTTTACGTTTGATGTAAGTATCAAACTGATTTATTTCCATGACATTACGTTTCTTCGGGCAGGAGGGTCACTAAACCCCGCCGTGACGTTAGCTCTTTGCCTGCGTGGGATCGTGCCTTGGTTTAAATGGCCGTTCTATACCATAGCGGAACTAGCCGGGGCCTTTACAGCCGCCGCCGTCCAGTTTGGTATATATTACGGTCAGTATTGTCCTTTATCGTCAAACAATACAGGTATGACGTGTTTACAACAAAAATAACTATTATATTGCACATCGCAGTGATATTTTATATCACCGTCATAAACATTAGACAGATTTATAGGTCGTCCTGACCTGAACTCTGTTTAAGAAGTTGTGCTACTGCAATCTGAAAAATAAGAAATAATTAAATGGAACACAAAGATCAAACAGACAATGGGATGTACAATACGGTTTAAACACATCAATGTACATATGGATAGACGGGAACACAGCACAAACAAAACTTGATAAAATATATGTTTTATGTTGGTCCAATATTCCCTGTTTAGCTATTTGGTTGTTAGAATAACTAAGAAAAAAGTAAGTGAAGAAATAAAGAGTACCCAAAGTACATTAGTAGCTAAGTAATACGGAGTTTAGTCCTTGACAATAGAAAGACTAAGTTGAATAAGACATACATAGAAACATTTTGATAAATATCTATCCCTTTGTTAATGTATACTAGATGCCATCAACCATTACGATTCTGGATATAGACAAACCACAGGAGTGAACGCTACTGCCGGGATATTCGCCACGTATCCACAGGAATTTGTGTCTACTACCAGCACTTTCTTTGACCAGGTATCATAAAATTTTAGTTTTTTTGTTTTGTTTTTGTTTGTTTGTTTGTTTGTTTTTTTAATTGTATGTGTCTGTGTATTACTCACCTAAAAATATCCAGTTATTGTTGATTCATTGACGGGTTTGTACTCTTCAAATTTAGCTTATAACGGAGTACATTGTTCTGTATGAACATATGTGCTTTACTTATCCTCCTCGAATTGCGGTGATCGTCTTGACCATCGCGTCTCATGTGTTTTGATTGCCGTCCTCTTTTGTCTGTGTCTGTATCTCCATCGCTACCGCTTGATTCGTTTCATTCTGATGTTTAAAAAATATCCTTTTAGTATAATTTTCTGAACGGCAATAAAGATATCAGTGTTTTTCCCATTGTTTCATTTTTCATAAAAAGTGCTTATTTACTACTTTTTAAACAACTTTGTTTCTTCCAAACATCTCCCTTGGAATGCCTTTCGTTTTTGTTAGAGCATTCGCCCCAGTGAAGAAGGTCTCTTGGTTCCGTCCATTTGCCATGAAGTATCAAAATTTCCACTTTGTTGCCTTTTTTTATCTAGGTGATTAGTACATTTCTATCTTATTTTAAATTTCCTTGCCACTTTTCCTTGGTCTCCTTTTATTTAGGTGTTCGGAACGTTCCTGCTGATCAGTTGTATACTGGCTATAACAGATAAACGTAACATGCTGCCAAGTATAGGACTTCAACCAATTGCTCTAGGATCCATTGTCTTTGCCATTGGCACATCATTTGGTTTTAATTGTGGTTATGCTATCAATCCTGCGCGGGATCTCGGACCAAGGATTTTCACAGCCATGGCAGGGTGGGGTAAAGAACCATTCAGGTATGTGTATGTTTGCATTTAAAATATCGCTATGATTTAAGTCAATCAAAATTAACAATAAAAACTCAGAAAAGTCCAATTCACGTATATAGTGGTACAGTATGGAGATGCTCTGTTTGAATATCGATATTGCATATTGAAAAGTACAACCTTTTCGAATCCGATAATACATTCCTTGTTGATGTTTCTAGATTGGCTTCCAATTGTGTCCACGGCCAATATTTAAAGATTGTTATATGACTCTTTTTGTAGCACACTCCTTTTCAGTCCTCGAGTCCTGATAACAGCTTTCGGCCCTCTGACTGATTTCAGGACGTTCTTGCTAGTAAGGGGTGTGATATCAAAATTGTCTCTTTATCATATTTTTTTTTTCTTTAACTCATCCAACTCGACAATTCTTGCAACAAGTTTTTCTAACATTGCCTCACCATTCGCAGACTAAAAGCTGTAGTTGTATCATTAATAAGGGAAACCAATCCGGAATCGGCACCATACGGACATTTGAGCGGGGTTTTCAAATTCTTTTTCGAAGGAAAAACCGCATTTCTTCCAGGCCAACAATATTTATGTTCAAATCAGACAACGATAAGAAGAAGAGGCTTTTTTCAAATTAAGAGGGAATGTGACAACACTTTCTATGGTTTCAAGGGGTTGTGGTATCGCTTTCAAGGGGTTGTCATATCACTTCCGGGGATGTGATATCACTCGAGATCATATCAATTTGTGGAATATTCAGACTTATCACACATACAAAAAAACCGATGTTATCAGTAGTGAAAATATGTTAATAGGTTTTATATTACAGGTCTTGTTTGCCTTGGAAATGTTTTATATCTTTACTGACAGTGTTAACACTTTACGTGTTTACGTTTTAGCTATCGGGACTATAACTGGTTCTGGGTGCCAATTGTGGGCCCGATGGTGGGGTCGCTCTTAGGATGGCTTGTGTATGTCATCACAATAGAAAACCACTGGCCTTCAGAAGATGAAAATCTAAAGGAAGACGAAGTCATAAGCGACCTTGATAGGGCTGTTAGCGAGAAACACGTGGATGGATTCATCAACCATGGATACCAAAAAGGTTCGTTATAACAACGTTCCTTTTTTTGTTACAAGATGCAATTTGGTTAATAATCTGTCATTCAGTTTTGATTTTATTCATTCTTATCCAAACAAAGTCTTTTGCTTGATGAAGGTGACCGTGTAGTCATCGAAACGTCACACTGTAACCTTCTACTGGTTGTGTTATAAGAACGTCTATTCTACCGACATTATCTAAATGTCCCAAAATATTCGACACCATTTTGATATAAAATTTCACAAAGGCTACTTAGTAAAGTTCATTTGGATATAAGCATCAGAATTTAATATAATAATTTTACGATAAGAAATTCCTCTTAAGAAGTCTCTTTTGTCAAACCACTAAATCTTCAAACTCAATTTAAATACTGTAAACATTATCGAGATAGAGTATGTATGAACTTTCAGAATTAAAGGAAACGCCATACAACATACAATGACGTGAGTGACCATTTGTGCTGTACACCTATAGCTAGCCTGAGATTGGAATATGATGAGATATAGTGGAATTATATTTGTATGTTCGATCAGCTTGTTGATTTGTAATGTTAAAGCTATTTACAGGTATCTTAGTGTGAACAAGTGTGTGTGTATCCGGAGTGGGCAATGATGACCTTGTGATGACCTCATTTATATACTGGGACACTTAAGTGTTAGTGTTGGTTTTATCTGTGGTCAAGCGATACAGTTGTGTGCTGTTTACTAGCCTTGCTGACACAATGGTGGCTTATCAAATCAATAACTTTTATGAATAGTAACCTATGGACAACCAACGTTAAAGTGAAGCTTTATGCATGTAACACACACACACACACTCACGCACACAAATACATACATACATACATACATACATACATACATACATATTTGTATACATCGTTATTTGTTTATTTTTTCACTTGCTCAATTGTTAAACAAAAATAACCAGAATTTAATGATCACATTCATGTACATGCGAATTTTCGAGCAATAGACTTGTCCTATGAGGTTACTGCTAATTAACGTCATCTAAGCTAGATAGAGTATTTGATTAGTAAATGTGGTAGAATGATAGTATGTTCCAGGTCATATTACCCATACGAGTTATTTCCCGTGCAGTACAATGTACCTATCGTCGATTGAGCTTTTACGTGATATCAGATATTCAGTGTGATTTATAGGAGTTTTCTGTTCGTTCGTAATTCATAAAATGTAAAAATGAGAAGAAAATGAGGAATATTTTCCCATATAATATCAAGATCTAAGTTAAAGTACACCATCATAACAAACTTTGTACACCTGTTGTAGTATATCTAAATACTGTAACAATGCAGAATTTATCCATACATCGACCGCATTTCTTTGTAAAAAAAACTGATATTCTGGAGACAAAAACAAAAAAAAAAAAAAAAACAAAAAAAAAAAAAAAAAAAAAAAAAAAAAAAAAGCAAAATACAAAACAAAAACAAAAATCAGACAAACAAACAGACGGATTTTAAATAGAAATATTTTTGTCGTTTCAGATGGAGTAGCAAATGGTATATTTACGACAGCAGCTTCGACAAAGATGTAGTGCCAATAACTTGTGTAATCTCCAATTTAAGTTTGTGCCATGTATGTGCTCAGTATATTTTACATGTATCTTAAAGGGAACATATACGTTCTGAACTTTACCATATATTATGCTTACATAGTAGCTTGTGTCTATTTGATCTGCTTTCCTTCATACTCATACTTTATACAGCTTCCTGATAACATTCTACCATTTGTTCTACCAACATAGTATGCCAGTGAATGTTCTAATGTTTGTCGATACTCATTACCTTTACATTAAATTGTATCGTTAATGGTTCGATTTTTATTTGTGAACAAAACAACACATTTTCTTGAACTTGATGGCAGCGACTCGAGAAAAATATTTTATTTCATGTACATTATACAAATAAAGCAAAATTTTCAAACAAATTGGTTTGGAAGAAAATTCACGAATCTCTTTCTTTTTGGTCACAAATTTGATATAACATATATATGAAGAAACCATTCCGTTATTGAATAAATATATCATTTTCAAAAATGCAATGTTTATCTTAAATAGCTAATAGCAGTTTAAATATATCGTACATTTGGCTTTGTTAATTAGTGTTGTAGAGTGTAATAATTTGGGGATAATATGCTTTATCAATTATTGTATGAACAGTCAGTAATACTCTATAAGATTATTTGAATGGTTCCCTGATCATAAAGACCTTGAAAAATAATTATCTACCTGTGGTATGAAATCGCTGTATTTAGAGACATAACATTAATTCTCTTTTTTCCTCTTATCATTTTTGATGTGAATATTCATAGTCAGGTTTTATGATATTAATCATGACTACCAATATTGAAATAATTTGGCTTAATGACAAATAAGAAATAATTGTTAAATACCTCGTACGGAAAGAAAACGAAGTTCAATATTTATTCATAATGTCATAATTTGCATTTGTAAATGCTGCAAGAAACAACACAAAGTCAGATGAAAACTATTAGATGTGTTCACTGAACAACACGATACTCAGTGTTGAAGCAAAACCGAGAAATGCAAATACAGATATTATGTACCTATCACAAGCGGTATAACAATATTGAAATATGAGTTCGCCTGTCTTCATTTTTGTCTGTTTCTTAATTCATCTCCTTATAGGCCATTATTCATGTTTAGATATGTAATTGTGAACTTGTCCATTCTAACGTCATAGATAATGTTGTTCAATCTTCAAATGTATTTTATTTTTAGTATCAACTTATTAATATGTATCAATGTCGTTAACATATAAAATACTTAACATATATCAATTAATATTGTCGTTTTCTTATTTGTTCACATACCAGTCAACCTGCGGTCTTAATACACAGTATACACTGTTTATCATGGATGTATTTTTTTCGATAAAAATTCCTACACTATTTTTGATATCCTACATTAGTATGTTATTTAATATATATACTATTTTTGATATCCTAATTTTTTATCATGAACAACTGTACCTCCTGTTAATTTTCTACTACGTATGTTATTTAATATAAAAAGCACGTTTGTTGTATCCGATGGTATTTCTATACTGTATTGATATTGTATTTGTAATTCTGTAATTAGGCTTAAAAATGCAAGTTTAGCAACAAGTACAATAATTATTGTGTCGCACAAAATATGATAAATTTGTGGACATAGGTATCAAAAAGTGTTCTTTTTGTCAATGACTTACCATGTACTGTAAGTAAAGTTGTTGTGTAAAACGTATTATACAGCTAAGTTTGTAATTTCAAAATAAATAAGGGAAGAATAAAAACAGATATTAATATTATCTATAAATAGATATTAACACGAAAACTCCCAAACAAATAAAATGAGAATAAGATTAGATGTCGCGACAATTCAAGTGTCTTCTGCTTCAGCGGTGACACCGGTCATTTGATTTAGCAGAATCAGATTTCGGAAAAACAAAATCAGTATTCTGGTAAAGTGATCTATATCCTGTGTTGAATTGCTGTAGATCAGCTGGGATATTTTGAACGCGCTGGATGTTGCGTTTGGTTTTGCGGGAAAACAGACTCCATATTATCATGAAATAATAGTTCTAACTTGTATGAGCATATATTTACATAATCTCCTGAGTTATAGACAGTGTATAGGGGTTATCTCCCCTTGGACAAATAATTATAATTATTGATGTGCCTTTTGAAAATCGGTATCTCGATCAAATATCAATGTCCAAGCCCCGAAATGTGTCTTGATTATAGTTTTTTTTTTTTTTTTTAAAGATGTTCTTTTATTGCACACAAAGGTATTGCTATAAATTTGTGTTGTTATATTGCATCAAACCAGATTTCCTAGATCGATGAAACTAGGAACTGCCCGTCGCTTATCTGTCATAAATATGAGTATTTTGAATTTGCTGTCCTTTGCTTTAAAATGTTAAAAGTGTGATTTTACACATAAAACGTACAATTAGTGTCTTGAACCGTAATAGGTTGAATAATCCTTCCACATTTCATTGGCAATTCACACCAAAAAATGATGATCAAATAATAACCATCCTTATGCAACTGTCCCGGCTTAGAAAAAATACTCCAACGATACAATGAAATCAACTAATTGTTATTTTTATTATGAAATAGTAAAGATGTCTCAGTCAATGCTACATGCAAAGGAATGTACATGTACATATATAATCTTCACTCAACACAGCAAATGATTGACCACAAAATACAGTGTACTTACTGTGTATGACGTCATGCTTTACGTCATATAATAATCTACAGTGATTCTTTGGTGTTCGCTAATCTTAAGAAACAAAATATAGAGAACCCATAATTACGATATAGGCTTTTGAAATGAAGCATAATAATCTCGTATACAGTATAGCAAAGTACTCTTTTACGTTAACCTAAAATATCACGTTTTTGTGAATCTTGAATGTAAACATATTGATGTTGATTTAGATGAAAAATAACAGTTATTGGTTTTGAGGGGGAAAAAGAAATAAATTGTATGTTTTACTGAAGAATATTTGATACTCTGGCATAAATACTTTCATATACTTTAGACTTTGATATCGATGTAAGTCACGTTTCATTTGTAACATGATCATGCTTCATATTCGGGCCATGAAATGGAAACAGTATAATAGAACATTAGATT
Source organism: Ylistrum balloti (assembly GCF_031769215.1). Classification (NCBI taxonomy): domain Eukaryota; kingdom Metazoa; phylum Mollusca; class Bivalvia; order Pectinida; family Pectinidae; genus Ylistrum; species Ylistrum balloti. Next base: position 220,853 of record NW_026782165.1, on the reverse strand, counting down.
ACACAATTAGAGAGACGTTTGATTTGATTATTTTCATGGAAATAAATTTCGCCATGAAGTGTACTTATGAATGACGTCACGAGCAATACCCTCAATCACTTTGATTATTACTATTAGATTTGAACAAAAATACGACAGCAAACAACAGTTTTCAATTATCATACTCCGGCTATGAATGATGCCGCTACCAATTGCCTTTATTCGCTATTGAATATTGGTATCATAATGCACAATTATGCAAATATATTTTTTCTGGCTTCGTTTTAGGTCACCTGATAAGCATAATTTTGCGATAGTTGATGGATGTACAGGCATAATACAGCACATTTTAAACTAGTAGAGATAATTTCAGTAAATGAATGTTTTAGTTTTCTTGGCCTAACGTTTTAGCTTAAATTCACCAGATTTATTCGTTCCTTAAGTTCCTAACACAATACCTTGTTTTCACATAAACCTTTAGCATGATCAATGTTATATGTCTGTTTTGCATTCACATAATTTTACATAGGGTATGCCTATTTGTGATACCTATTATCTGGAGAACATTGCTATTATTCCTTTGAAAGACAATACTTTTACGTTATCAACTTTTTCCAGGTATATGACTCATTTTTAATACGTTCACATAAAACATAATACTATCTCTTGACAAAACTACAATTTTGGTTTTAACAATTGCACATTAAACAATTCATGTTCATTTTAACAACTATCAGTATCGTTATCAATTATATTAATGTACCACATCAGTCTCCGTTTGACCACATCGGCATTAATAATTATAAATGAACGGATATAATGTCACACTGACTCACTTCTTGCACTCAGTTATTCTTCACATTCAACACTTAAAACGTTCGCCAGTGTGTTACAACAAACACACCCATATAACACATGCAAAGTGATGAAGGTGCAATGAGCAAATGTACACTGTTAATGAATATGATTAATAATTATGTACATAATTAAATGGCGCAGAATAATTCTCGTAGTTTACAAGCGTCTCTGGTAAACTTTTTTTTTTCTGCGATAAATATGTTCAAATGTTTACATACATATATGCAAATGTCTTAAATACTGATTATCAGGTGATCACTTAAATGTATATGATAAAACACTTCTCAGTACATTCATTTAACATGTTTTATTTGGAAGCAATAAGCCGAGAAATTTTCAGTGCGTGACATGGATGTAAAACAAAAATAACTCAAATACAAGCTATAATCATACCTAATAAAACACACTATAAAATATCGAGTTGATGGTTATGTTACAGAATGATTACAGATATCTACTTTCGATACACTGGAAGCGGTTGGACATTACTGTCTACACTGATGATATAAGTAACATTCACACGATCTACCACACTTCGCTACACTCAAGCATGCATACAACACATGGAATAGCTATAACATTCATGATTTTTTTCCAATTTTCAAAGTAAGAATGATACTGTTTATTTTGTCATCAAAACGCATACCTACATAAATGTATGTATATAGTGCTGTTATTCATACAGACTGTTATCGCGTTACACTGTCATACTTAATTATACATGATCACATTGTTATTTCACATGACTAAAACCCAATATTGACTCTATAATATATTTTAATACATCAATGTGGTCGACATTAGCGCTTTTAATTACTACCTCGTTCATAATTTAATCGACATGACAGTCTTCTAGAAAATATGATTCCTTGTTTTATCACTATCAAATATAAGCATACATATTTTCACATTGCATGTCGCGCAGGCCATCAGATACATATACACTTTATTCTATATCATTAATAACTCCATCGATTAAAAGAGTATTTCTTTCCGAAGATCAACCACTCTTCTAAATCTAAGCCTATACAATATCACCTGTTCATGAATTTATCCAATGACAGCTAATTAGTATTTTGCCGTTTTTAACCTTTTCTTGGCGTCATTTCGTTTCAGTTGACGCCAACAAACTAATCGAAACATGTTTATGACGTTGTTACCGAATTTGAAAAATATGAATTGAATTATGCTTCGGTTTTCTAGATTTGAAGCTTTTGACGTCATACTACTAATCTATCTCATTTTTCCACCAAGTGTTGCAGAGAGGACGGACGATTCAAAGGAATGAATACTAAAGAAATGGATCTGAACATAAACTATACAGATTTTAAATGTATATAATGATCTTTGAGTGAAATATAAAATCGGAAATTAATTGCATAACAATCATTTTCAAATCAAATTTAAACTTTACTTTTGATATCAGTTTCCGTCATTTGTTTTATCTCGATCAGATTCCTGTCAATATTGGACACATACATCATATCATGAAACACTACATCTACATGAAGTTAACCCGTTTCTGGCTGATCTAACAACGTCAATTTGTGTTCGTCGTTATTTAAAGCGCGTAATATGTCGTCATTACGCGTAGAGTAGAACAACTTCTGATTTTAAAAGCGAAATCGCTTGATCTAAATCCTTCAGCTTGTTGAATCTTTTGAATCGCTACATGCCAGTGAACATACGAATAGCAGAAACCCAGTGGTAAAGTCAAATATGCTGACTCTTTTTCATATATTTGTATATGCCAATACTAATGCTTAATACATTAAGGTATAAATATTTTTGGCGTTACAATGAAAAACAAAACAGAACGTGAAGGCATTAATTTTACCAAATATCCATGAACCGGAAGTAAATGATTAATTTATCCTCTGGCAATGATATCCATTTTCTAACATTATATCCATCTTCCGTGACCTTTCGGCAGGTGCAGATCCCAACCATTATCACATTTTGTTCATTTTGGAAGATGTAGCTGTTTTACGTATATGACTGTTTTTTCCTATTACAGAGACAGCCTGATATATGAACATACACTATATTTGTAGAACTACCGTCTGCTTCTTTAAGCCAGTCAGTATCTAAAGCGCCCTCTGTTGAAGAAATCACATCTTGATCAGTTTCCACGGTACATGTTACCATAGGTTAATTGCAAGTGGTGAGTGTCCTCTGGTACAAGTATGGGGTTTTATTATTTTTATTTTTATATCATTCTGCTAAGACGTTCTCACAATTCTGTTCAATATTATAGCACAGCACAGGACCACAGGTAAGGAGGCATAGTCGATTGACCTTATAGCGCGATTTCCCATCGATCTACCTTGCACCGGTCCTTCGCCTGAAACCAGAATAAAACAACAGATTACATGGAAAACGGAAAATGTAACAATGCAGTCGGCTTTCATGAACACATCAATCTTAAATGCAACTGTTTATAAACCGAATCGTTAGTGAGATTTCGTTTAATGGTAAAAGCCATATAATTTATTTTCTAGACAAAAATATACAGCGTGTTTTGATTGATCGCAAACTTCATCGGTTAAATTTAAACACATTTTGATTGTCAATTGACCAATATTATATCAATATTTGTCAGATGAAGAGTCCACTATCGTAAAACACTGCTAAATACGTACTTTTGTTGTCAAACTTTTAACGTAATGTTATGAAATAGTCGCAACAGTTGAACACTTATGTAAACAGAAATCGTGCATCATAAATAACAGGAAATATTTTGTTATATTGCTTGTCATTTCAGTTTAATAAGCATGATTGGGCAGCTCTTCAATATTGGAGGTAAGAGAAGACTTACATGTAACATGCAATCTATAAGTGAAATTCTGGTCGCCTTTGCTTTAGACGACTGTGTTTACCGCCACCCGATAACCAAAACCAACGACCATACTTTGTTTTCAACATAACATCAATCCATATCATCAAACAGGTAATGAATATATGTTCAGTATACACAAACAATACTATCTATTAGCAAATATCGAAGTTGAAGTTGAAGATGAATCATGCTGCTTAATGTCACGAAATGCCGATACAGACCATGGTATGTTCACCATGACCTTTAGATAGACAGGTAAATGAGAAGTTGTTACTTTAGATTTAATCTTTAAACCTTCACCCAAAGTAATGCAAACGGCCATGCTTTATCAATGCATATCTGTTAAGTTATTTAACGTTGGTTGTTTCACGTACAAATAACTATTAGACTGCCTTTACATGTTATTCCACTACTCCATGGGCTGTCGGCAAGTATAGTGTCTTTATCATTACCAGCTGCTCGGGATGGGTTAGGTCCCTTTGTTTCTATAACAGTGCCGCCATTGTTGTTGTTGTTGTGGCCGGTGTCAAAGTTGTAGGATCCCCCTGTCGTGACCCTTCTTGGTGTTGTAATAGGATAACGTGTAGTTGTCCTTAGACTTTTTTTGTGATCTGGAATATTAAGAGAAAAGATGAAATTGTTTTATCCTCAGACCTGTTCAAATAACAAACCGTGTAACAATGCGAAAAGTCTGGGATTTTTTTTCTTTTTTTATAAATTCGCTTTACATCCAATGGGCTTTTCTTCCGTAGGCTGATAACAGATGTGATAAAGACCATTAACTATTGCTCGAATCTATCCTTTATATAAAATATAGTTGCCTTGATGCTATAAAGTTTCAATGTTATATAATGAATTTATATGGCTACTTAGTGTGATGATAGCATCGCTGATGGATTTTAAGTCCCCGAGGATTGCAACATTTTAATTCATTCGAAAAGTGGCACGGTTCCGAATGTACACGTGTTTTTGATGCTGTTCTATAATTATTTGATATATTAAAATTACGAAATATATTTTATCATGAGGCCGCTGTATTTTTACTTTTCTTTCGATCATAAGGGATTTTCCTTAGTCGCTTCTAAGGCTTTAAACTTTAGGCCCTTTGCATCACTGACGAGTCTTATAAGGACGGAAAAGCTGTGTGATATAGTTTATTTCATTGTTTGGATATACTGTATCTTACTCTAGATTTTGAAAAGGTGCTATTCACTTGTGAGTCTTTTATACAATCTTTGATTACCCGAAACCTATTCTCGATCTTCTATCACCTTTTTCAAATACAAAACGGGAACCAATCCACATACGGATTTCCGCAATGCATCCGCGGATTATGCTTTGAAGATCAGAGACCACAACACCTAAACCGACGACGGCCAATTGGACGCCATCGTTTTTTCACTTATCGTTAACATTGATTATGTGCATAGGTGTGCATGTTTCTGCAGCAGATTTCGGACAAGTTGATCTGTATTAGCAACAAAGGTGTCAACTACAGAGCCTCCTCCTTTGATCATTACAAATTTCATGGTTCAAACATCAATGAACAATGAATTTGGAAGATAGATCAGCAGTTGTTTCAGAGTATATAACGAAATTGATCAACTTAGCGCAATATACAATGAAAACCGATTGTACTTGTTTATACGTTTGAGAAACGAAATATTCTTAGAATATTTTATCTATATCTTTAATAATCATTTAGATGAAGTAAATTTGGTTTTATGTTCATGCTGTCCACAACTGTTTATATAAGACATGTACGGTACCATTATCTTTACTATGTACTTTTACTACATACAGTAGATTAGTATTTATTAAGATAAAGAAGTGACGCTTTAGCAGCTAACTTGATAAGATTAGGAAGTTAGTCGAACAGGCTTGTTCAAAGCATAGTTGCTTTTTTTATTCAAATTACTACCTTCAATCTAATATGTATCATCAGAAATAATGTCCTAAACTAAACTCAAAGGAGAATAAGACCAGGTGTTAAGCAAAAGTAGGCATCTTCTGCTTCATCAACAATGCCCGGCATGTAAACCTTGGTCAATCCAAGTAATGATGTCATGTTCACAAATGAGAACAAGGTGTACAACGACGGAACCAACCGGTAGAATAACCAGCATCAAATAAGTCCAGCTTCATGTCGCAATAAGAAAAAGGATATTTCTTAATGCGATCACTATGGTGACCATAGAACTTCCCCATAATTAGAATCAACCTGCGTCTTTAAACCTTGTATTATGCGTTTGTCAGTCAGTTGACGACTGTTTGCACGAAGATCGTGATAATGGGAACAGGCCCTTGAATATCGAATCAATTGTGACATACAGGAGATGCAGGGATAATGGTATCAAGAAAAGCTCTCCATGTTGATTTCGTTATAAGAAAACATGATTTTTTAGTTAGTTTCTAGTTTTAAGCTGATGTAGAAAAGACTTGTTTGATTGATCATACAAATTAAACTTGATTACTCTGATAAGTATTGTTTAGTAATAAAGCATGTAAGTAAAAGTTTTCTTTTTAAATGTGTCCTGAAAATTTTCAACGTGATAAATGGTACACACCCAAATGTTAACACTCCGTCAAAATAAAAGTTCCTATGAAATACATTTTATTTTACATTAACACAAATTGATAATTTATGGGATCGTTTATGGTGAATCCGATCAGCCATACATATCCAAATGTCACAGGTGACTTATTATGCTCTGTAGCACATTTATACAAATGTCATATGTGATTTTATATGGCATTTCAGACCTACCATACATGTACATATTTTCCATGTCGTATCCTAATTTATTGGAGGCGTAACACGAATAGTTGCCATAATCAGAGGTTGCAATATCCATGATTCTAAGGCTGAGGGTTATTCGATGGTCCCCCTCGTTGTAGACTTCTAGTCTATGTTTGTTAGAGTCCTTTATTTCCTTTCCGTGTCTCTTCCACACACTTAGAGCTTGAGGAAAGGCTGTGATTATGCATTCCAACATGGTCTCGCGTCCTGGCTCCTGTCCTATCCGTTTGTTTGGAAGCTCTATCTCGGGGGCAACTACAGAAAGATAATTACAACATTGACTAAAAACATATATCTTAATGACAGACGGATTTGAAAACGACTCTTTCACAATTTGTTTCCAAAACATAAAATCACATATGCGTTCAGTAATATTATGTTTTGGAGAAAAAATGTATTCGAATTATTGATAGTATATCATATCTTAATACGTTACACATTTTATTATATGTATATATCCGTGTTATATGATAGTCTCTCAGTCTATACGATAGTCTGTATCCTTGTGATACAAGGATATATCAATACACACTGATAGTCTGGGTAATTTCCGTCATGAACAATTTATACCGAGTATTAACTATATTCGGTAGATTTAGACATCAATAACAATTTCGACCGTCTGTTTTCCACTTGCAGAATGCCAGTTAGTCATGTCTGACGATTCGTGGTGAGGAACGATCGACCTACAGCGAAATTAATCACCTTATAACACAACCAACATCCACAGGTTTCCTCAGAGAAAAGAGAAAGTCTCATTAGTTCTTCCAAATGAAGAAATGTATTATTTGGAATTTAAGAAATGACAGAATACTCGTTTGGGTTGTAAAAGGTGTCGAATTTCATTATGCCGGGCGCGAATAAGATCTATAGTAAGCCAGAGCCAATATTGCTAGCTTTCCGCCCGTTGTAACACTCTCGCGGTAACATGATTATAGGGCTGTTCTAGTCACGAGGTCATCTATGGTAATATTAGCAGAAAGACCTTGCAACTAACCATTATATAGGTAGTGCTGACAGGGAGCACACTTATGGACTACATATATGTATATATCTGGAATCGACTAGAAAAATATCCTTAAACTGTTTCAAAAGTAAAATGAAATAAATAAATGAACGTGGATGTTACTTATCATTTAAATCATAAATCGGCGATATTTATTTCATGTATTCTCAAACTTGAGAATTAGCGAAATATATCGATAGTTCAACTGAATTTCTCTTCAAACTCAAACTCCATGAAAAGAGTGCAAAATACCAGCAAAAATAATTTTGCACGGAGCTTATTGAAAGGTGAAAGGCGAAAAAGGTTTCTCGGTAGAATAAGCGTGTAGCTTCAACGCCGACACAGCCTGTACGCCGACACAGTATCAGCGCTGACACAGCCTGTACGCCGATAGAGTATCAGCGCCGACGCAACCTGTACGCCGACACAGTATCAGCGCCGACACAGCCTGTACGCCGACACAGTACCAACGCCGACACTGTATCAGCGCCGACACAGCCTGTACACCGACACAGTACCAACGCCGACACAGTATCAACGCCGACAAAGTATCAGCGCCGACACAGTCTGTACGCCGACACAGTATCAGCGCCGACACAGCCTGTACGCCAACACAGTATCAGCGCCGACACAGCCTGTACGCCGACACAGTATCCACGCCGACACAGCCTGTACGCCGACACAGTATCAGCGCTGACACAGCCTGTACGCCGATACAGTATCAGCGCCGACGCAACCTGTACGCCGACACAGTATCAGCGCCGACACAGCCTGTACGCCGACACAGTACCAACGCCGACACTGTATCAGCGCCGACACAGCCTGTACACCGACACAGTACCAACGCCGACACAGTATCAACGCCGACACAGTATCAGCGCCGACACAGTCTGTACGCCGACACAGTATCAGCGCCGACACAGCCTGTACGCCAACACAGTATCAGCGCCGACACAGCCTGTACGCCGACACAGCCTGTACGCCAGCACAGTATCAGCGCCGACACAGCCTGTACGCCGACACAGAATCAGCGCCGACACAACCTGTACGCCGACACAGTATCAGCGCCGACACAGCCTGTACGCCAACACAGTATCAGCGTCGACACAGCCTGTACGCCGACACAGCCTGTACGCCAACACAGTATCAGCGCCGACACAGCCTGTACGCCGACACAGAATCAGCGCCGACACAGCCTGCACGCCGACACAGTATCAATGCCGAAAACGTGTGAAATGTCGATATTAAATTGTTAGTAAAACCAACTTATATAAGGACAATGCCTATACTGTTAAATTTTCAATGCGTAGATTCCTCATTTTTTGTCGAATATCAACGGAAAGTAATGAATGTCTACAGAATGCTAGCGGATGTCAAATTACAATAGGCATATACACCAACGAACACACTGAAATACCGTACCCTACCATTATCAATAAATGTTTTTTCTAACGAAATTATAAGTGCTTCTGAAATCCGCTATATGTTTATAAGGTATATCAGTACTGACATTCAACTTCTACTGGGATCTCCCTGTTGACAGCTGGCGAGACATCATTGAAGGCCATACACTCGTAAATACCATCACAGTACCGCGAGACGTTGTAAATGATCAAGATCTCACCATTCATCCCCACTCCTGTAATAGAAAGATGGTTATTACTTTACGTAAACACATACGCTTTAGCTGGTTTTTTTTTTTTTTTTTCGTTTTATTTTGTTTTCACGAAAAAATTGATATACTGTTATTTCGAAAAGACATCACAAAACAAATGCATAAAAAATTAACAAACTCTAAGCAGTAAATGCATATGTAGAAAAATCGAATTTATATTTGCATTCAAGTACAAAAGTGTACCTTTTTGAGTATAAATATCAATGCAATGGTTACATTTAAACAAAAGCGGTTGAATAAATACATAGAAATAGATATGCGAATATACTGTAATAGTAATATATATATATAGTAAATATAAAGCATACGTTATATACAGAAATTGTTTATGATTACATATTGAACAATCGCAAGACAAATGTTAGACTGTACTTGGCAAACGCATGTTAGATAGGCGTTAGTACGTGTATAGTAGATTATCCCTTTTAAATGGCCCAGTAATGCGCCCAAACGCCCAACACAAATTTTATGTCTGACAAAAGTCAAACCCTTGTTAATTTGTTCATTTAGCTGTTTTTTTTTTCTGCCAAGTCGACATACAGCATTTCAATATGACTTTCACTATACAGGTTCGTTCCATGAGTGACTGACAGAAACACCACAATGTACAACAGATACACAAATGACACCTTTGCACATATAACTGCAGCTCCATCCATACACAAACCACTACTAATTACATACATACAACGTGTATATGCGCACTGACCAATTCTAGTTATCTCGAGCTGATGGAGGGCAGGTACACCCGCATCTCATTTCCCCTGCTGTAGCTATTGAACATGTCTGTTAGCTCGATTTCTTCAGAAACATTAACAAAAATATATTTAAAACTCAGTTTTAGCCTCCCGAAGAGGGTTTTCAACTTTTTAAATAATCTAAACATGTTCCGTCCATATAACTGTCATCATATTAATGTCACATGTTATATCATCGTGTGTGTAATATATTTCATCTTAAAATAGTTTTTGTCTTGAATTCCCACTCTGTTGAATCGATGACGTCATACTTACGCATCAACGATTTGTGTTTATCAGCAGACTTAAGGCTTCCTCTCAAAGAGATTGAAACATCTTTAAATGACACATATAAATCAAGATATGCATACCCATCTTGTCAAACACAATTATAATTATAAATTAAGTCAAACATATTACTTAGTCAAACAACAAAAGTATACTTGTTTATTTGTCACACGAAATATATTATTTTCAAAAAAGAAACTGAATCATTGGAAATGACGTTTGATGTAAACAAAACCGTTAACAGATGCAAATGATATTATCTTCTTTACTTTAAAACTGACAGTTTCAATACAAAAACTAACGGAAAATATTGACAATGAAAAACAGAATCTGGATATCACACACAAAGCAGGGATAGAAGGAACAGATTTAGTTTTGATTTGCAGGGAAGCTGTGTGCCAAAGGGTTGGAGAAAGATAAGATTTCGTCTTTATCTTCTGTAAATTTCTACCTTTAAAACATCCTGATGTTAACAGATCCCATAGTCATAAATGTACATGTCACAGCTGCTGCGAGTTTGTAGCAAAATGGAAAGCTTAACAGATAAGTAATGGAAGCTTCAATTTTCGATTTCTCTGAATAGTGAATGTGTTGACTGCAATTATATAGTTTAATCAAAAGACAAAGACATTATGTGTATTTGTGTAAACTACGAAATATAAACAAAATAAAATTCATTTCGTTTTTCTTTATATCTTTTTTCTTAATTTTGGGAATTAAACAACACCAATCATGCTCGAGAAAGGTAATCGTGTAAGGATGGTTCTCGTTATGGATAAAACTACAAAAGACATTTCCATTCAAATCGGGTGAGGTAGATTTGGTGCGAAACGATTTTTGCAAAGACAGCAGCCACCAGATCAGAAATGATGAGAATTGAAAACAGTGCACGTGAAAAACACAAACAAATATGAAGTCCAAGGTCTAGTGAAGGTCATTGATGAGGATAAGGGAATGTGTTGCCTCCGTGGGATATGATTAATCAAAATGGTAAGTTAGTATGATGGAACACACATAAAGATCATTAGTTTCTAGTATTGCAGCTGAGCTAAGAGAATGTGACAGTGTTAATCTCCCAGCTGCTAACTATCTGGGAAGAAGAAGCAAACCGGTGGAGCGGAGGAATCTCTGAAAATTAGAAATATAGTACCATCACGTCCTACCGACCAATTGTGGCCTATGACTGCTGGTGAGGGTGTTTGCATGGGTATCACTATGGCTGTAAACAAGACAGGTGAACACGAGTTAAATGGGAACACTTTTTACAATAACACTCATTCCACATTGCATTGCAAACACGACCAGCTATATGATAAATGCAAGATGTAATCCAATCAAAGTTAATCGTTATTTTAATGCTTTCAGTAGAATAAATTTTAACAATTATAAGCACACAACATATATGTAATCGAATCACGCATATCTCTGTACGTTTCATTTATTATATACACACAGTGATAAGATAAATCATTTTCATAACAGTTTCCTACAAAACATTAAATAATGACAATAAATATTTGAATTTTTGGGGGATTTTTCTGTTAATCTTGCATGATACTATGAATGCGTATTGGTGTAAGGGACAATATTTTAACCTTTAAACACTGAATGAATGTAATGTAATGTAACGTCTTAGCTGATTATGGGAATGACTTTAGAATAAGCAGTGCACAAGATGTATATGGTGATACATGCTCATTCTATGCCTTGAAATAAATATCGTTCGGATACAGTTTTAAGAACAATCGTTTCAGCGCAACAAATATTTTTTTTGATCACGATGTTATCAAAACCAAAATGCCAACGCAGTTATTAGTGTTATGTACACAAATCCTCGAATTTGTCGTCAGTAAATGTGACAGAAAGTGATAATTGGATTAAATAGATGTTGTTTTGGGTTTTTTGAAATGTCAGATATTTTGCCTTTTGATAATAATACAGTTGATAATCATGTTATCTGGTAAATAGTTATACATAGATAGGTATAACTATATCACAATGTTTGTTTGTAATCTTTACCATCGATATTAAATATTTAATTATGTACCGATGAATAATGTACTTGTATCTGTATTAGTGTTATTCGAGTGTTTATATTTTGGAAAATATAGTAATAGAAAACAAGTTAGAAATAAATTTATATTACAATCGAAAATTTGATGACTTTACAACAACTCACTTGAGTTTAAAAACCATTGAAAAAGAATAGCAACATGTGGAAATGTTTAAGAGAACAATGTATTCTTAATAATTTTCAAAGAAATTAAATCATTAAGTATCAATACCATTTTCATCTGTTTTTAATATTTGTGATTTTGGGCATAACGACACTAAGTTAATCATACAAAGTCATAAGGTCTGTAAAATAATGTATGCGCATACATTTATATATATGTATATAAGCTTACGTCATTTCATTATATCATGCAGCTACAAAAGTAAAACATGTAAAGAGACATTCTCAGGACCAGAAGGTTAATATCGTATAATACAAATTCGTGATAATTGACATCAAATCTCATGTTTATTAGATATACCCAAAATACATTATTCTTTATACATATATATATACTGTATATATATATATATATACATATATACAAAATATGGCCAATCATATGTAACCCTGACACACAGAGCTTTCAAAATTTAAATATGTTTAATTAGTCTTAAAACTGACAAATAAGAATGAAGACATTGTATATATTTGGTAAATAATGATAATTAGTCAGTAACAATGCTGTATCTGGTACCTGAAATATATTGATTTGATATCGCAAAGAGTGTTAATTAATGAAAAATAAAATATATTTCATCTACCGTTGCATCATCTAAAGTTGCAAATTAGAAACGATACTAACCCGACATCCGAACGAGACATGTAGAAAGCTCTGCGGTCAAATTGAGACTTAATTAATGTTTATTCTTGATGTATATAAAGAGTAAAAAAGTGTTAGTCAGTGTGTTAGTAGTTCAGTACACAAACAGTGAACATTGCGTCCTCCATACACACATGCACTTACAGCCAGACACCACCGAAATCCATCATAGACTTCAACCAATGGGAAGTCTACTTTAGACGTTCGAATGTATGAAAGATAGATAATCTTTCCATTTCTGTTTGTTATGATACGATGACCCCAAAGCTAGTCTATATCTACAATGCGGTTGCTCCTCATCCACATTGCTGTGAAAATGCACAAAATGCGTTTACATTATTCATATATGTGAAGTAAAGGACCTTATTATACTAAATATTTGTAAAATTTACGTTATGTTAAAACCGGTTGGCTATCTATAAACAAAATCTTCCTTCAAGAGATATTGTCAACCCACTCAATACATATCAGTCTAACTACACAGTATATTATTTTATGATGTTGTCCTAAATGAAACGATTTAAATTCCAAAATAAAAAAAATGAAAGAACTCAACAAAAACATCAACGTTTAAATCAAACCCCAAATAGTACATTACCATTGTTATTTACGTATTTTTACTACAGTCTAAACAGGTTGTTAATCATTGTTAGTAAGTGAAAACTCCAATGTGAGGATGAGCAACCGGAAGCCATGCACAATCTACTCACGTGACATGTTTCCGCTTCCGGAAATCAGCTGTCCACCAGTTTATACGATCTTCACTCTTAACTCGAGCTATATTTTCGTATTTGAACTCCGAGGGCAACACATAATTTCTTTTATTCAAGTATCAATTAAGTAAAATAACTTACCTTGTTAGTAAAAGGTGATGGTCCAAAAGTAATTTGACCTTTTCTTCGCTTCAATATTTAATCATACCGTAAGAAATATATCTCGAGAAAACAGTGTTTCCATGTTCTCATTCAGCATTTGTGAAAATACGTCTTTAAAAATCAAGGAGAAAATAAGACAGGATAACAGCGATATAGCAACGAAACAGCAAAGAAGACATATCTTTGAAGCTTTGCTACAATATGATAATTTCATAGGAAAAATAAGATTAACACAAAATAAGAAAGACAAACCTTCAATGTAGATAAAATGAGCATTTTCTCAGAACAGGTATGATACATATGTATATCCTACCTTCACGGATGAATATAGCCATTTTGAAAATTTATAATTTCTTATCAGTCAAAATCAACATAATCATGAAATACGTAATTGAATTTATCTAAAAAAAAAATGACAGGTAATAATTTTCGTTATGTTTGTCATTACAAGGAAATACTGATAAGTTTGAGCATTGATGATAAGGATGTACAGCAGATGAGTTACAAATACTGAAAGAGAATAACCCTGACCGCATAAACTGGTGAGTACAGCTGATGTCAGTCAACAAATGGCTGATAAGACAGTCACGTACATAAACTTTAAAAAGCATGACACACGGCTATATCACATAAGTCTTTCAATACCTGAACGATTGTAAGTGCATGGTCCTATGGAAGAGCGCCCTCGTCCTTCCAGTCCTGACAAAGCAAAATACACAATGAAGTAAAGCTATCGAGGAACAGATATACAACATTTAAAACTGTCTCCACTGCCTCAAACTATTCCATGCATTTAACTGTATTTATATTGGTATATATTCACACTGGATAAGTTTAGGTTGTTTTCTTCTAGCATGCATATAAATATGTATATACAAATATATATATATATATATGAATGGGTCATGATCTATCGAGGAGTGGCTCGGCATCAGTACTCTAGCATGCGATAGGTGGACAGTAGATCTGACGGACTCTGTCAGTCATGAGATGGGTTGTTTCAGTACATCTTAATTTAAGGCCGGAAGCGAATGATTGAACATAGGATGAAATCACAATACAAAATAAAAAAAGTATCAAATGAAAATCGTTTATGCTCATCAAAAGATTTAATTTTATAGACACAGACCTAGAAATTCGACAATTTTTATTCTAGGGGAAAGCTTTGGTGATATTTACACTTTCAAAGAAACTACACAAATGACACACAAACACACACACATAAAAAGGTATTTTTCTTTTACATATTCAGCACATTTGTATGTCAAACTATGGATTCGTGCGCTGGATAAAACTATATCCCTTCTCAACCTCAAAGTAATGTCATTGGCTAATTTAGATTTTGCAAATTTCAGTTTCTAAAATAAAGATAAAGGGAAAACAATATAACAGATTGTCCTTAGATATATGCTTGAATATTCATTAAAAATGATGGCCTATAAAGAATGTTTGGCCCTACAGCAATAGCTCTGCTCCTGTTTCTTTGTAGTGTTCAGCACTTTTCATATAAAATGTGTAACCTGCAGGCTGTTGATATGATTTTGTGAATTATGATTAGTAGCACGTACACATCCTGCAATACGCTTTATCAGACAAAAAATACATGTAGGATTTAAAATGATTGGTCAAACAAACTGGACAGTAAACACGACCATAAATGTTCCGATAGCTTACAACGGAACAAAACTGAAAGATATAGAAAATCTTAACTCAAGCTCAAAATCGATGAAACGAAGACAAAAAATTTCAACAGGTAATTTACACACAAGAATTTGGGAAACACTATAAGACCAGATATTCCAGAAGCGTCTTCAGATTCATCGACGACTAGCGTTATATCAATATATTACAGGACGTCAGTACAAATTCATACGTATGGCATACTTTCTTTTTTGAAACTGCAATGAATGTTCCTTAGTATCTTAAAATAATATTTCTGAATTCTTAAGCATTTCAAGTAGCTTCCCCTGTAATCTACTCAAATGCCAGTGATTCCGTGTGCTCGTAAGCGAAAATCGAAATCGTAGTGCATGTGTACATTTGTCTTTGACTGAGTATATGTTACATGTAAATGTATCTAATATAAGGGACGCAGGGATAGTCCTGCAGAAACGACAAGAAAAACAATTAACAAAATCGATGAGGGGAAAGTGAAAAAAAATAAAAAAAAAAAAGTATAGACACGAAAATCCTTGACAAAAGTACAAAAACATAACAACAGATGTTCCGCAAATGTAACTTTCTTCTGCGTCTGTTAATCTCAACCAATCAAAGTAAAAGATGTTACGTTTTAAAATGCAAACAAGGGAATGAATACTTTGTAATAGTATGTAACATACTTCAAGGGTAAATCGAAATCTTCAAGCTTTTCACACTGCTGCAAGGAGAACTGTCCTATTGGTTACGTTGTAAGTAATGATCAGGGTACAGGGTTATTTAAAATACATTTTCATGAAATTTCAAGCAATGAACAAGAATGACAAAACAACCAATCAAGTTAGTGAATACCCAAACTGAACCAAATATATAGAATGCTTAGAGATGAAGTGACAAACTAGAAAGTTTGTTAATATTGTTTCTTACCAATGAATTAATAATGTTTTCATTTTGTCATACATTTCTCCCTTTATCGAAAGAAAAGTATATTCCCTCATACCTTGAACAGTTATATAGGCGCTTTTACTGGTGTATAATTCCCTGTTATACGCTTGGGGGAAGTAAAGATATGTCCCTGACAGGACAAAAGTATGACGTCATAGTAACAATTCAATGACGTCACGGCAACCCTGTCAAACACTTAAATAACAACAGCAAAATAATGTCACACTTTGGTTAAGATTAATAGGCTATAACTTTTGGTGTAGGTAAGATACAGAATGTAAATTCCCATCCGATTAGGAAATCCTGGATTGCTTAAACTTGGGCTTTGTGAGGTTAGACAATCAGGTATTCCGTCCAATGTTAACGATTCTCTTTCCTACTATCAAAGTAAGGAACTGTCCTTTCTTTTTCTCCCAATTCCCTAAATAATCCGATGAAATAATACCAATACCTATCGCAGTTTTAATTAATGGTTAAAACTTGTATGGAAATGATCAATACCAAGCAAATATGATCGAATTCAAACATTTATGAGAAATTTGAAATAAATTCTGTCCGTATTACTACGATACGCCTTCGGTAAATTTATGAAATGGCGTCATCAGTACCAACAGACGATTACTTATAAAATTGACGACGTGAACATTAGTTTGATACTAGGTAAATGAGACTCCTGGAGTGACGAATATTAAGTTTTATGACACAAATCTTTGCCAACATAATAGAAAATAATCTCTTTGCAACTGAATTAGATAAGTGTCATTAATGCACAGTACATTTTTGCTTCTCCTGTGTGATAGCTTTTTCGACCTAATTACATGCAATGGTCCAGTAAGTCACAAAATTGATATACAACTGTGTTATCGTTAATTCGATATTCATTTATTATTTAGACTCAAATGAACGTGGTGTGACTTTTTTATAACTTGTTACGAGTGATCCGTGGCATAAAAAAGAATTAAAAAGAAAAAAAACACCATAATCTATAGATAATGTGTAACATTTGATGCGTATTTGATAGTTGATGACTAGACAGCATAATGTTATCATGGCTGACAGAGAGATGGTTTGAGTATACATTGCATGTAGTAGTTTTTTCGTTCTGAATCTAAAGTCAGTGATGTGAATAACGTATCAACTGACACACCAATGCAGTAACAACTCAGTAACTGATAGCTAGAATGACAAAACCCATAAGGTTGCATTGCCATATTTACCACATACCAGCAATGTAATCCGTTCTATTTCGGTTTTTGTTGAACGTTATCAAGACGACTATGACATATAAATTAGGTAAGTAAATGACACAGGGAGAATCTAATCAAATAAATTCGGCGATATATATAAAGAACAGATAGATATACCTGTATTTGCAAGGGTATCTCGTGAAAATTTCTTTTGCTGAATTTTGCTGAGAAGAAAGTCCCGTTGGCAAATTACAATGCCTAACAACTACCCGATTTAATCGTATGTTTAAATATGGAGAGGAAGCAATTCATCCTTGTCATGATTTCAATCATCGAAGAGAATATAACATAGTATTTGCTATACAATGAAACATTGTAAATTCTGAACAAAACAACATCAATCCAATTAAATGAAAAAAATAACATGACAACAATTAATAGATTTATGTTTAAAAGAATGCTTCAATCGAAATATATATGTAAATTACTATGTACATCAAACTATCCTGAAAATTGTTCATCAATTTCATCCTTAAGTGAGGCTCTTTGGATTTCGAAACAAGAGACAATTGTCGGAAATATTTTGCTTGTCCTTCAAAACGAGTTCAAAATTTACCATGTTATGGGCAAATATTTGAACAAAACGTCAACATACAGGCACACATAGACGACTCCAGAAATATCCCTATATTCAAAGCAAATAATCTTTTAGCTCAAACAAAATTTGAACTTTGTGTGCATAGATTAATTTCCAGTGAAAAATCACAATTGTGCTAATGAAATGAGATCCGTTGATCGTCCTGTATATATACCGTTGGGTAGTACTTGAATAAAAATAACAATGATGCCTACGGCAATAACTCATTAACATTCAATAGTCATATACATTGCATAGCAAAGAAGGTATTGGTCAATGCAGATGTGACCGTACACCATGCCAAACGCTCCGATTTTAATGACATATATCTGTAACTGTATTGTCAACAGCATATGAATATCTATACATATTTTGGACAAAAACATACAAATGAATATCAACTCTTAACATAAATTTAGGGTTAGAAACAATAGAGCCAACTAAAGAATTTACCTGCACCATACACCTGTTTCGTCCTTCTATGACTCCATACAGAAGGGCAATGACCTAAATTGTGCAGTTCAGGGGTTGACTGAAGTATATCCTTTGTGATCTTAAGAAATTTCATCACTCAATCAGTTTCGTATTTTTCATATAGCAGATATTTTACGAATAACGTGCATTAGACGCAGTTTATGATACGTGCTTGAGTCTGAAATTTTCTTTTCATCCACAAATTCCATGCTTCATCACATTTCATCACATTCGTCTTCCTGTTTTAATAACGCTGTCATCAAAATTAATTTTTCAGTACATGTGAATTACATAGACTACATGCATCATTTCAAGCATAACTGTCGAGAATGACGAAACAGTTGTATTGTGCGGTTTGATTTAATATTTGGCTACATTGTTTCTGAACGTTTATAGAACAGCATTATGCCCTTGCGCGACTTTTTTTACAACCATTTCATACTTGTACTCTTAAAACAGAATACACGTATGAATGGTCCATACATATCCCTCTCCTTAGCGACCATACTTTTAAATTGTCAATATGCATTTGTCTTCCATCTGTATGGTCCCAGGTCAGTCCAAGTAAAAGACAACAAATCCTGAAATACAACCAGCTGTAAAGGAATGTTTAGCTATCATCGACAAGAAAGTACGTTTCTTTTGCTTTGAGCAACACTAATGTAATGCCATGAAGAGTATGACTGTGTTTTTATTGATGACGTGTTTCTATGGCGATGATAAAATGTCTCGAGATACAAATGAAGATAGCGATATATCTATTCAATTATCAACTTCCACAATACCGAATTGTCGTTGTTGCTGGTTTTTTTCAGATCTTTTCTTTTTGATATGGTTTTTAAGAGTGTAAATTAAAAAGATGTATAATTTCTGACTTTTTCACACTCTGATTATAATTCAATTTTCAAGAATCGAAAATATCACTTATTTTATTATTTCAAATAAAATTTAAAACGCTAGCTTTGCTTTATCAATAGCAAAAGTTAGCAAAAGTTACACTTAAACAGGTATATTTGTAATGTAATATTCCAACGGTGATGAACTCCTCTCATCACCCCTCCTCCTACCCACACCTCCATACATCCATCGAAAAATAAACGTTATATTGTTTGTCGAATGCCCGTCCGTACTGTACACTTACCTACTATCGATTTTAAAGTGACCTTTTAATGTCACATTCAGTCATACTTACATATTGTACTTACGTCTACACATCAAACGGCGGCCAAGTGACTTCAACATAAAATCGTGACGTAGTACTCACGTTCTTTGACTCCGAGACTCTGACCCAGAGGTCGGCGGTACCAATGCACTGTAGGGGGAGGAACTCCTGTTACGTTACACACAAGAGTAACAGTATCGCCTTCACGAGCTACAACCTCACGTGTGGACGCCTCATCGACTATCCGCGGGGCAACTAAAAGCAATGATATCAACATTCTTGTCAGATCTTGATAACAACGCCGTCAACAAAAATAGACAAATGAAATTATTTTGAATTGATCTTTGATGTTTGTAGATTAACACCATTCTCTGATAGAAGACTTGCACCAAACAACAACCTGATGACAACACCCACAATTTGCCCTTAGTACATGTCCTACCTCATGAAGTTCAACAGTAACGTTCATATCCATGGAATAATTCAGTTCAGTATATGACAGCCCGTATTGATACACGGATTATAACATGCACGCATTCATTGACATTGTTTTTGACAAGTATGCCATAATGTTAGAGGGACATCACGGTAAAAACATTAATGTTGTTCTTGATTGTAGTGTATTTTCTATACTTCCAGATACGTTTCTATGTTATCCCGATGTTCACAGTCAAGCCAGCTTGACCACGTCCATAGTTCGGGAAACCTCTCTAAAATCTAGTGCTGATGACGTCACGTCATAGTTTTTAAAACGAGGATGTTCATTTTCCTAACACTGCCACATGAATGCGGAACGAAATGACAGTGACAGAAGTAAGACGTTAAGTAAAGTCCCGTTTTTCAGCATTGGATTTTGTTCTTGGTGTGGCAATCACTGTCTGATAGCTCTAAGTCAATTCAGAATTACGAATTAAGTCATATCTTTGACAACATTGTCGCGACCCATTCAGGCGAGTAACCATTTTGTTTATAGGTGACGATGCTCCCTTAGGTGATATACATATCTAGTAATCGAGAAAAAAATCAGTTTAAAAAGTCGTTTTACCGTAATATCACTTTAATCGTCATTTAATAGAATTACATCACTTGATATATTTCTTTCTTTCTTGGTCTTAAAGGGACTGAGTGTTTATTTTTTGTTATTTTTTTCATGCGTTTGGTTTCGAACAAGCATTCTAGTACTTAAAATTAGATTATTCACAAAATTACAACACTTTTTTTATTTTTAACATCAAACTAAGTGATTCATTTGAAAAGGAATGACTTGTAGGATTCACTCGCTCTCTTTCAACTGATGCCAACTGTTTGTCATATATCCCAAGCTAGTTCTTCCTATATTTCAAATCACGAATTCTTTTCTTTCCTAGTACTTTCAGTTAAGTGAGACTTAGGACCTCTCCGCTTTGATTTGGAATCCGCCATCATAGTTATGATTTCTACCTTTTTTCGCATCGCGCATGCGCAAATACATTGTTTACAATTTCCGAACTATTATGATTATGAATTAGTGTTGGGTCGCTCCTATTTCATTTTGATTTTTTGACGTTTTTATGCAAACTTTTAAATATTGTAATTAACTGAAAGTGCACAAATTCTGACAGATATTAAGATATCATAATGCCTTTTATCAGTTATCAAATTAAAATCTAACCATTTAGTCCCTTGTATAAATAACCCAAAAAATATTGCTCAAGTCATGACCTGATTATCTGGATGAATCTTATTCTTCTTTTTAATATAAGATTGTTTTGTATTACAATTTTATTATTTGTGATACAAGACTACAGTGAGCAATAGAATATTAAAATGTACATTTAAACGTCAAATGTTCACATTTCTACTGACAGTATCATTTACTAATGCGTTTATCGTATTAATGACGGAGAGACTGCTATAAATTACATTTTGACAACCAGAGAATCTCAGTGAGTGTTTCACGAATGAGCGAATTGTCTAACAGCTATCTGGTTATCATCTCTCTGTGAATGAAGCCCTGTTTGTTATCAGTATTATCACAGATTACCCATCACATACCGTCCTGGTTGCTGTGAAGGAGAATGTGATTTGTAATTCGTGTTCCAGCACAATACAAGGAAAATAAGGTAACACTGAATGCAAATAATAATAAAAATATTGCTCGTAAATCTTTCTTCAATTATTCTGATAAATTGGTTTAACAGGTTATGTATTTTTTTTAAAAAAGAAGTTTAAATCAAAAGCAACAGGAATGAGGGACATGTGGCGATTTGAGACTTTGTAGTGAAATAATACACCAGCTTGTAACGGACAAGCAGATCACCGAAATGGACCAACATCCTAACCTTTATTGTAAACTGGAAACCGTTGTCAAATCCACCTAATGATCATGATGTGTCATTTAAGCGCATAATGTATTGTATTGGACCAGCTATATATTCGGGTAATTATATTCTATTTTTGTATATCTAACGTTTTAACATGCGCTTTTTGAATAATTGTGTCCCTGACACCAACACTTATTTACAATAGCAACGTTTATGACTGTTAGCTTCTGTTCTGTTATTTGGGTTATTTAATTTGATACTTGTAATTTGTTACAGAGGATTCTCCCAAATATCAACCATCTAATCAATTATTCTGTGGCGATGGTTTTATATCAACTTGGGAAAACCGTTGCGAGTTTTCCGCGCTTGGAAAGACGACTTAGAAATGTCTGTGTCTCTCATTTTACAAATGAAATGTGATGTGTACGGTTTTTAGGTCTGCCTAGGTCGTAAACAGAAACTAACCGAAAAATACAGTCATTTTAAATCGAATATGAAAATACAGGCTGTGTTTGAACGGCAGTTATATAGTTCAGTCAGACTTAATTTGGTACCAAACATATTTAATGTATAAATGACGTCATACTCCATAAAACAAATCTTACATGAATGTAATTCTTTATGAAAAAACAACGTTATATCTAATACTGGCAATGTTTAGTGTATGTCAGTGTTTCTTGGTCAATCAACAAAATATTTCAATGAATATTTTAATGTTTTTTCTTTCAAGTTTTTTCTTTAATCTAATGCAACAGGTGATATGTGCTGTTTAAATTAATTTTTTTTTTTTTGGGGGGGGGGGGGGGGGGGGGGGGGGGAGGGGGGGGGCAAATGCTTTCCCTACAATATCCTGAACTAATTGCCATAGTAAGACTTACCTAAAACGTATAATACAACATTTTTGGTTTTGATAGGGTCAGTGTTGATTTGACAAGTATACCGGCCCCTATCAGAGTATCGCACTTCATGAATAAGAAGGTTCCAGTCTTTGGTATATGGCCGCTCCACGCTGATCCTGTCATCGTCAATTATTCTTTGGATTTCAAAAGTAAGCAGAGTTGACCACTGATCTGTCCACACCACCTACAAACATATGATACATTACAATGGTTAGTGTAATTATTGAAACACTTGTACAATCCGTCATGTAGTGGGCCACACAGAGATCAATGGTAATAAATGTCGAGTTTTTTTTTATCCTAAATATCATAAAAAAACAAACAAACAAAACATGTACAAAGCGTTTGCTTCTTTAAAGTTTCCATTCTACATCATGAAGACCAAACCATTACGATACCGCAAATACAACTTCATCTTGATATTAACTTCAATAGATATAGACACATGGTTTTAGTGAAAGTTAATGCTATACATTTTTTTGCGTAAAAATAAAAAAAAATTAAAAAACCACAAGTAGATGGCATTCCCAGTATAACTTTAGAATTAGCTACAGTAATGCCTAATTATAAAATGAACCTCATTATACCGTTTTGTTTTTGTTTTTGTTTTGTTTTGTTTTTTTTTTATTTTTTATTTTTGTCTTCAGTGACGCGGAGAGTAGAGTCTATATTGTTGAGATTTAAATTTCACAAAATATTGAATAATTTATGAAATTACAGTTTTGAATTTCCATATTTAAAATTTCTAACATTTGATTATAATAAAGATGTGATTTTTTAATTAGATTTCGTTACATTTTATCATTGAATACGACAGTATATTATGGTTTTCCGTTTATATATTGACTATCTGTTTGTCCTACGCGTTCCATGGGAAACCCAAGGAAAAACTAATAGAGGTCTAAGGAAACATAACACTTTATTCTTAATCACGTGCTTACAAGAATTTATTTTTGTGTGTATTCCACAAACAATAAATAAGTCTAACCGAAATTCACTTATCATTACTGATCCTAACACTGTATAGGAGCTTGCTGTTTTTATTACCTACCAATTTTATCTAGATAATTAGTTTTGAAAGAAAATGAAACAAAAAACCAATTTTTTTTTTAAACCGTGATATTTAACTAAAACAAACAAACACAAAATTACTTTTTTTTCTTCAAAGATAAGAAAGATTTTTTCCTGTTTTATCTCAAGATTAAAAGTTATGTAATTCCAATGGTTGATAAACCATATAATTCACTTGAAGTTTGCGTGTTTTACGTTATATTTTGTTACTATATCATTACTTAACATTGTAAGAGATAACTCACAAACATATCCTGTCACTGATATTTCCGTCTCTATATCCTCTAATATTTTACTGCCTTGTACTTAAGTCTTTTGAAATTACGTTTTTTTGTTAAACAAGAATTTACAGAAAGCTATAGACAATAAGGCATGTCCGTTGTGTATGATATGGAGCAACTTTGATTGCTAGACTGTATATCATCCGGATGATAAGGTTTTATTACTAATATTTGTTCTTCTCTATTCATTTCCATCGAGTCACCAAAATTGAATACACAAACAATTCATTGCGAGATTACTTTGTAATACCGAAAACTATCTGCTGTTAAAACACCGTCAAGGAATGTAAATGATCGAACGGGCTGGGCAGTCATCCATGAGTATTTTGATGAAATAAATAAGACATGTTCAATCGAACGCGCCCCGAGATTATAGTGTCGGAACTTATTCTTGGGTGCGTTCTATACAGTAATTGTTTGGTGGCTCCTTCAACCTTTCATTTGCATCGTCAAGTAACGGCAGAAAGGGTTAATCTGATTACGAGCGCGCGGAAATTCTTGTCTTATTATTTTTATGACTTTGGGCAGAGGTCATGTTTATGGACGTTAGCCATCTTGGACATGAAGCCTTAATGTAAATGTTATGGTAAGACTATCATACAGTAGGAACAAGAAAAACAGAAGAATCACCGAATCACCAAACCTATCAATTCCAGGTCTAGTTTGAAGAGCAGATGCCACTTGAAAGTCAATATTATCGAAAAGGCTCCGAACCTAAAGAGGACGGGGACAGGGAGACTGTTGTATATAGAAGACTGTTTTCATGATCCAGCATCATATTTGCTTTAATAGAAAAAGCTATTGTCTAGGCGTTGTACTATTTAAGAGGTCTGCATTACTGGTGAGTTGAAGTCTGCACACTATTTACGTTCCTTTCCCATGCGACATAACTATACTTGATAAAATAAGAGTCTTAATGAATGTGGATACAACTTGTTCTCCATAAGCGAAAACAGACGGCTCCTTGGTTCCTTCGCTTGAATCATGCCATTTCGAAGAGCAGACGACAAAAAGCAAATGATTTTCTTGCCGGATCCGGAATACAATTATTGAACAAAATTGACACTTATCGACTCTGTCGTCGAAAGGAAAACACTAAGACTATTAGATGATTAAATTATTATGTATGGAATTGAAGTGTAATGAAAAGAAAGCACAAGGGAATATCAAACTGGAAACCACACTTTTGATAACACGGTGGTACATTTTCATAGGAAAATCGCCGCTTGCTGTCTAATTCCTGGTCTATCTGTCCGTCAGCTATTGTCTGGAGTGTCTATCAATGTCGGAGAGTTTTTCTGCATAATACCAAATATCTATATCATGGCCAACGTAAAATCTTTATAATATACAAATACATACAAAATATGGCGTATATTAATACGTTCACAATATCTGCCCGATAAAGAACTCGTTTGTTTACATAAAACTCATTATTAACACATTTTTAGCCGATATTCATTTACTTAATGGGATATATCACGACGGTGTAATTTGGTATTCCTGGAAAATAAATTAATCGGACCTTTTTCCTGAAGTCCCCTACAATGGTTCCTTCTTTGAACTTACCTTATGATTGCCTAAATGTTCAACGGAGCATGGTAAAATTGCAGTCTTTCCTTCCACCACTGTGATATTGACTACCGGAACGTCGAAGCTAGGCTCCGTAGCAAAAATATCTGAACGAAAAAAGAGAAAGATACGTGTTAAATACTAGAGGTATATTCTTTAAAAGTGAAACTCGGAACGCAGTTCTTTCTTGTACGTCGGTTACCTTTGAGGATTTATATAAGCACTTAGCGTCTTTTGTCATCATATATGTCAGTGTATTATTGCTTGATAATGAATAAGATATTGTTTAAACCAGGACCAATGCTATGTCATGTCCTTTACTCTAAGTCGTATTAAATATACCTGTTTCAATAATTTCATCTTTAAATCTTACAAATGACTAAAGGCAAGACATTCATATCGACAATGAATGATATAAGAAAATAGCCTATCAGTTACATACGTGTAGGTACGTTCCCCAGATATTCGGTACATTGAAGCTCAAGCTTGACAGGGAAACGGTCCCTATCCATTTGTTTAAACATTGAGAGCATTTTCGTGGATTTGAAAAAAAAATCTAGAGATTTGCTTGATCATATACATGTATTAAGACAATGAAGAAATGTTAAGATGTACAGATGAAAGCCCTTTCACATTTTTTATTCTCACACCATTTGCAACTCAATTGTCCTTTCGTTTTGTAGAGGCACATATTTTATCGCCTTAATTCCCTGGCATATAATATATGAACGTGTTGTCTCTCGAGGCAAGCATAACAAACTGACAAAAATACCAATAATTCTTAAAGGACGTTGATATGATTTACCCGTATACCAGAAGGATGACTAACACAACATCTTGGCGATTGATGACCTCACATCAGATAAAATGTCCCTTGGTAATTTCTAAGAGTGTTTTGTGATGTTTCTGTTCTGTCCCATAGCAGCAAAAAAAAAATCATCAAACTGGATGACTTTGTCTTGTGATCGGATGATAGTCAAATTAGTGATTCTTAACGGCAAACCCCATTACAGCCGTTTAATTATGAACAATTACCTATAGAAATGTCGCTTCTAACGTTCTGATGGGATTCGTCTACTCTTAATTTTCACCTCTACAGTACCGCATATTGAGTTTAGATTATTGAATGAAATTGCACCCTAAATTAGACAAACAATCAATAACACTGTGAGTTGGAAAGTATTTCTTTATTTTAGAGAATAGATATTAGGATGAAAGCCTTGTCCATAGGGACAAGTGGTCGACATCTTTCTTCCTTCTTCCATCTGAATGTGTTGTTCATTTGACTGTTCAATTCAATTTCAAGAACCACGCTAGGAATAATTCAATTTCTCCCTATGGGACCCATGCGAACAAAACGCACACGAGATTAAGACGTATCATCCATTCGGAATAAAATACATTTCGGAGACCATCTGTCTTCTTCTTGTTTTTCTAGATACTATGCGGCCGTGACAGGAAGATGAAGTGGCTGTGAACAATGCCTATTTTAACACGGGGCATGTATCACCATGTAAAACATCGGAACGGAGCCGTATTTCGTGGTCATTTTTCACTGTCTAACCTCCACACGATATATAGAATTGTCAACTTAATAAAATGGAGCGACTATGAAATATGATCCATAATCAGAAATGTCGAGTCAGAAAGGACTGTTATTCGTTATTCTGCCGCAAAGATCTGGCGCTTTATCAATGTAGCCAATCGCTGTAAAAACAAGCCATGATGAATTTCTCAGCTAATAAAACAGGCCAGCCCCCCCATGTAAAGGATATCAAAATACTATGTTTTGAGTTCCTGCTAGTCTTTTTCTATTAGTTGTGGTTTCCGTATATTACCAGGCGTTGATTGATTGGGGACCTTTTTTAATACTTTTGCTGATTTGTCAATTAAGGAACCAAAGGGAGAAATGCTTGGACATATTTTGCAAAACTCCTTACGGGGACTCCACTAGACATTTGAAGCTCAATTACGTACCTTTTCCTTATATTGTAAGCAGTTATATTACCACTTATAGTAATAAATGTATCAATTTTATTGACTATTGTTCTCATAGACTGTTGTTATCACTTGCCGATTTTTCTTTTGGTGAAATGAAAAATAAAAATAAATATTAGTCTTAGATCAAAAGAAGGCGAGATTGCACGATAGAGTATTGAAATTCTCGAATTACATATACATCTTGGTTGTCTCGTTATCAATCAAGCGTACCAACAAAGATAAAAGTTTTTGTAATGAAAAAAAAAATAAATAAACGAACGAACGAAAGGACGAAAATTGACTGATCCAAAGCTTAAATAGTCAGAAACATTTCAGTCACTTGTATTCACTCATAAAAAGGGATCAATGTTTTACACAAGTTTTCTATATGGATATACTTAGATGCAAAATATATATTCTTGCAGGCAAGAGATGTTTCTAAAGAGTCAACATTTGATCAATTGTGAACCCACTCTCACACTAAGTAGACATTCCTCTTGTGAGAGACAGACTATGATTCGGTTACTTTAGATGAAATATATCCTGACTATGTAGCATAAATTCATACATATTTATGGACGTAGGTTTCAGTCAATTCATATCGCCCCTTAGCCTGACTCCGTGTATTAGTACGATGATGAAGTATTTTTGAAAACCTTTCACTCACGCGAGAACATTCTGTAGATCAATATCTCGTTGGGTTCTCGCGATAGCTCGAGAAATCCCGAGGAGACCAAGGGATTAGTTTTTACGCCGCGGCAGGTATAATTCTTTGAGTTGTAGTCCCTTTGGGAATCATAGCGGCAAATAAGCTGAACATGACATGGCCCTACAAGTAGCGAGACTGCTCGACTGATGGCGAACAGTTGCTTCCATCCCCATAATTCACCACGTCGTTGTGTTATTAGCCTAATGTGTATTCTCCATGGCATCAACAGAATTCGATATCTGCCCCCTTAACTCCTCTGATAGCCATTGCAGAATAACTACATGTGTCTTAAAATCTATGACAAGGTTGTTACGTCTCTTTCGCATAATTCATCAGTTACCTTATGCATATTAAGTAAAATATTTTCTATAAACAATTATTTAGTTAATTATTAAGAGTGGGTTGTTGTTGAACGCTGTGCTGTGCAACATGAAGCCTGTTTGATTATAGGTATTCTATGTCCGAACGTTTGTTTTTTATTGTCATTATTTTAGTTGTTACTTTTTTTACCAAAATGAAATTTAGAAAAAAAACCCTGTTTATTGATTATTTTGTAATTATTGAATTGATTATAAACTCTTGAAGACATCATCGTGGAATAAAGTTAGAAACAATGGCGACATTTAAAGAAAAACAGACAACAGAGGATAAAAAGACGATATTGATATTTGTAGAATGTACGGAGCACAAGACAAACAAATACAGAAATGATTAGAAACCACAGAAAATAGAGGCACACTGAAATAAAGGAACATACCGCCACAAAAATGTATGAAGAAAAATACTGGAATTGGGAGACACAAAAAGAAAAGGATAGGAAAACACTTTCACTTTTTGAAACACAAGCTGATTACAAGCAAAAACAAAACACAAACTCAAGAACAAAAGTTATGCCAAACGAACAGTCAAACTACCACAGAAAAGGAGGATATACAAAAGCCGGAACAGACTCAATATACATTAGGAAATAACTAGTCATCAAAGGAAAAAGAAATGTGACAATACTAATCGGGAAGGGTTGCTCACAATTTAACAGACACCATCTTCTGTGAAGACATTCGATTAAGAAGAAATGAGAAGCCTAAACAAAAAGTCGTCATTAATTTGTAGACGCTAAAATCACACCATCCCTAGTTTACTTATATTTCAACTATTTTTTCCGAAATGTCCTAACAATTTTAAAGCATATTATTGGTGTGTTATTGTTGATTGTCTCATGACAACTTCAGACTCAATATTACAAAAGTGTTATATGAAGAATGGTTTTTATTTCCTGTTTTCTCATTTGGCTATGTATTTTCCGCTTCGTCTCAGGACAGCTATGAAATTAGTCATGACCCCCTAAAAAGCATTTCAGACAAAGAAAAATGTTGGCAAACCATGGATAATCTAATGTAGAACTTGAATTAGCTTTCTCGGTTCCATTTGTATGGAAATTTGCTGATTACGTGAAGGAAATTGAACCTCGAAACGACAGACATATGGGAATATATCGCATGTCATACGAAATTTAACCCGTTGTCAATTTGAAAGTGATATCCACTTGGAAACGAATTGCATGAAATTTGGGTTATTTTGTCTCATAATTCCTCTCCATATTCGAAAAATAATAATGCATTTGTTTGCCAAATAAACGGCCGCTTCATAGTTTGACATGATGTTGATATTTTCTGGTGCGTTGGTATTTGTTGTTTATATCCGATATGACAGGAATAGCATTGCTTTTTTCAAAATGCGGAAAAAATGAGCCAATTTTCTAAACGGTTGTCTGCAGTGTATATAAAGTTGATATGTATTCTAGACGAATTTTCGATACGTTTAAAAGTGTAGGTATTTGATTTTGATCTTCAGCATTATGTTAAGATATACATTTTTGCAGTTGTGATGGTTATTCTTTTGAAGTTTAATGCAATAACGTTTCAACACAAATTTTGATGTAGTGCACGCTGCGTTAAGATTTTCTCATATTTAACGTATCGATTTGTTCTCAATAGTATAACAATGTACAATTACCAACCTTAATCTTCTTGATAGGTCTTTGACTGATACGTAAATGTACTAAACAATAGTGTTTTATTCTGTATACATTAATCTATGTGTATAACACAATATATCATGCGATTTTCTTTTTTATTTTGTTTGATTTTTTTATTTTGCTCAAAGACAAATGAAGATGGCATCAGTTGAAACAAAAAGAAAATGAAACAAAAGGTTTACAGATCAAAATTTGAAATGTTTATCAAATAATAATAAAATGTAAATCTTCTATGTATGATATTTTCTATCCAACCATATGATTATTGTTTATTAGACACATTTACCAGGAATACGTATAATAATTTTCTCAATGCAATACTACAGTAAAAGTCACATTCTTATGAAAAATTCCATATTTTTATTTTTATCCTATACATTATCTTCTATAATGAAAGGAATATAGTTTTTGTGGCCCTGCGTTGTGTCACGAGAAAGGAAAAATGAGATTCTAATCATGGTTCAAATACGTTTATTTTATTAGTGACCGACAAACAACCTAATCCTGTTTTCTGTCATATGATATCAGCGGACTAGAGGTAAAATGACAGAAGCCGCTTACTCTTTCGGAACACTTGGTATTCTTTCACTTTTTCACTAGTATCTGAGTAAATCTTTCTTTTGTTAATATTTTGCCCTAGTATTATTCTAAATAACTTTGGATTGTAGTTATGTTCACAAGTCGGTATTCTCTTGTTATTGTCGTTTCGCATCCATTTTATACCAAAAAGACATTTTTGTTCTAAAAACATTGATGAATTTTTCTAAATAACCATTGGATTTGACACTGTTTTATTGTCTAATTCCCCAACACAAGAAAACACTTAATAAGGTGTAACACTATCGTCTGAATCAAGTCAATTATTTTATCAAATTCTCATGAGGGCTTGGTACCAATTTTATGTTTACGTCATACTGTACAGAATATACAGATATAAATACTCGTGCGAACTTGACTGCCTCAGATATCATATATCCTAATCAAACCTATACGTTGCATATCCCCTGGTCATGCGCGGAGTTACTATTTAGTCAAAACGATATATAAATATTTGATTTCGGTTATGAATGCTTTTGTGTAGTTTTGATCCTTTATTAAACAATGTAACATCATACTTCTCTTACATAAATAATCAAGTTCGTCAATTTTGTAAATCTTGGAACATTTTGCGAAAACAGTGTCTAAAAATTGTGTCATTTCGATCGCCACTAACTAGAGTCCATACACGTGATATCCGTAGAAACCTGAATTTGAAACTGTTAGTTCTGTATGACTCCTTCAGCATTATATAAGAGGATGCTTAAAACAAAACAAAAAGCGATAAGCAGTTTAATTTGTGGAAGGAGGGCTCTCAATATTCTTATAACAAACATCTCAAATACGTCAATACAGGTAGAAAGTCGTTGCTTCCCATGAAATTGATTTAATTAACACATTGACTGAATACTCTAGGTAACAGAATCGCGACACCTGTTGTACCGCCGTGTCCAGACAGCTTTGCTCTCTATCAATAGGTAAGAGCAGAATGTAATTTTGATTATGTAAAACACGGGTCATGTTTGTTCTGCTACGAATTGGCTATTATACTGTCTATCTATTAAGCAAACGGAAACATGTTTAAGAGTATAACCGAGTAACGGTCATCATAGAAGTAGCATACTGCTCAACATAAATCATGAAATCGGTTGAGTAGACTTCTGCGTGACGTCAGTTTCCCATGGGAACTTCCAGACTGCGACTGCAAAACAAATTTATCTGACGTTTATAGCCACCCCCAATGTCACGTGGAGGGTGAAAACGTGTCCTAGCTGATATATAAAGCGAGTAATTATCAAGTTAATCGATCAAAGAAACACCAAGATTAACAACCATTTATTGATCAATGATGTCAGCACCACAGCCGTGTGAAGACATCGGCTTTCATTCGATCAGATACTACAAATTATCATTATTTTCAAACCGTATCTTAACTAGATGGTTTATAAATAAATTTTATTCGTTTATATGAGAACGATATTTACGACAGATTGATAAAAGTAAGGTGTTTTAAGTGGGCTCGATTAGGACAAAAAAAGGGAAACTCTCAGTAATGTTTGTGAAGATATCTTTTGGTCTTCTCTTGAGTTTGCAATGTTGTATTCATCTCTGTTTACGAAAATTTACAACATGGTGTTTAATTGTGTCTGCTATAGCGTATGTGTTTATCGGTTACTCTTCTGGAACATCTGGGCTTATTCTCTATGTCCTTTTTCCTTAGGTCTCCTTGTAATTTTTTTTGCATTGTTTATATTTATCATCTGTTTTTTATTATGTTTGATTTTATTGACATTTCTATATTTTTCTTGTAGTTTTTTCTCTTCGTTTATTATGTTTTCTAAGCCATGTCTGCTATACATTTACAATTATCTTGTAAATTACTCCTTCGACGATAAGTTGCATGGTAGGTAACCTGTACTGCTCCTAATTGAAAACCGTATTCTAAAATCATTTATACAGTCGTATCGTCATTATTACATTTCAATATCGGTAAATCGGCTATCGTTGTATTTGACATAAATCCGTGGTCTTTCTTAATCGCTTCACTAAAATGTTTTGGCCCCGCGTTGTTGATCTATGCTTCCTCATCCTAACATCGATGCTTGTTATAAACTAGATTGAGAACATCAAAACTCCTTTTGCCCTTGTTTACTCCTGAATTTTATTGTCTTCTGTAGTTGTCTGGCATAACACGTATGTGATAATTATGCATGAAAGAATTTGGTATTTGTTTAAAGGAATAGATAAACCGAATGCGATTACTTTAAAAAACAATTATTCAAATGTACGCCAGTATTACTGAATTGGTATAGAATAACACTAATATAACACAAACACATGTACATCAATACACGTTACACGGCTGTCTATCCGTTTAAGATTACGTGATGACACATCATTACGTCTTGCAAGAAAACCCTAATCGTTAACAAACTGACAAATTAGCATCCGTTATGACTTTCTATGAATATCATTCAATGCCATAAATTGTTTCATGTGTCTATAGAAGAAGCCTTGACTTGCCTTACAGGATATTAAACCACGGCCAGAGCAATAACACAACGTCATGTTAACATGGTGACCGTGTCATGTCAAATATACAGAAAATCAGATTTCAAAAAGTAAACAATTAGATTTCGTGAATTTACTGACTGTGTGATTAAGTGCAAGCTATTCTGAAATCATATCGTATGTTAGGTTTCCTATTTTATATTGCTGCTGGTAGTTTTTCTTTTTAGTGTTTCCATTTGTTTCCGTCATATCCTTGTTTTCTTCCAGTGTTTTGTAGCATATCGTTTTTCATATATGTTTTTAACTGCTTTCCTCTTGTATGGTTGATAAAACTGGTCCCGGACCGGATATCATAATTCCTGTGGAACTCGCGATTTGAAAAACAATCTGTTCTCTGATCAATGTTCTATTTAAAGGGAAATTTTCCCCGATGGTCTTCTTTCTAGATGTTATGAAGTCCTTTGATATTTCTCTTGATAGCTTCTCTTGATATACACTGCTCCCTATATGTCTTATGAACTTAGTATCGTTTCCATAATGCACTTTGCTGTATCATTCTGTCGCAATCTGTTCCTGCTTGTTAAACACATGTTGCATTGCCCTCTGTATTATTCCCGTCGTTTTTTTTCTGTTCCGAACGTTATGTGTTTGGATGTTCTTAATTGACATTAATCCAAACGTGATGATCAATTGTTACTAAAGACAAATAGGCGCGTAAATTTGCATCGGTGCTCTGTTACAGTTGTTTAATCATTTGCATGATTCTGGTGGGTGAAAAAAGTGACGTTTTCAGATGTAATTGTACATGTCTATCAGAACCAACATAGCTAGAATTACCATTTTCACGATTGCTAGATTCAGTAATTGTGTAGGTGTAGTGAAAAACTAAATCTGAGTCATCTATCACAAATCAATCTTCTTGTCCAAATCAGAAATGCCATCCTCTCTTCTGTACCTATCTTGTTGGCTGGTTTTCATCTGTGACCCTTTTGACCCATTGTATATTTTATTGCTACCGAATGTCTTCATAGTACAACAAGAACATTTGCACTGATTATGTCTGAATGTGGCATCAGTAATTAAACGTATATACTTTATATAAATGACAATGATAATATCTTCATTAGATGAATCGATATTGAGTGTACTGTGAACGATGAAGTCTGAGTAAACGGAAAACGCACAGTAATATAAAATATGTACGATCCCATCACTCCCTTGTGGATTGTTGCTTTTGATCTGCTATATAACACATTAACTCAATTATAGTTAATAAAGGGATGTTGGTCACGAACATTTTTATGATTAATACCTGTTAAATGTTTGACATGATATGTTTTTCTGTTGGTTACAAAGATCAATTGTAATAATGTTTCTTCGCCTTATTCATTGGCTCTGGACCTAGGTTGTTCTGCCAGCAAACAGCCCTTTTTATGTACAAGATTACTTGCATTTTTGAATGACTGTAGCATGACGCAAAGAAAATTATCAGTTGCCAAACCCGACACACGTGATCGATTTGACTCCGTTCTTCACTCTTATCATACCAGCTTTCCGTTTTCAGAATAAAAAATCTTATCATGAATTTTGAAACTACCCGTCATAGAAATTAGCCGTTTTCTTCTACGGATATCTAAAAAATACTATTATACGAAGACGCTGGAACGGCATAGCATGTCTAGATAAGCCTGAGAGTCGAGACGCGTGGCTTTCCCTTGTCATG
Organism: Ylistrum balloti; assembly: GCF_031769215.1. Classification (NCBI taxonomy): domain Eukaryota; kingdom Metazoa; phylum Mollusca; class Bivalvia; order Pectinida; family Pectinidae; genus Ylistrum; species Ylistrum balloti. The sequence continues at coordinate 185,235 of NW_026782165.1, read as the reverse complement.
AAACATAACGGATAGAGTCCAATCAGGGCCAAAGTGTCCATTACCACATCAGACTACACGATAAAACGGTCAAGCGTCTCGAATTTGAAGTTGAATATACTTCCTGAATACCGCGGCCACTGTCTGGAACTTCAAGAGTGTTTATTATATCAGTCAGTGCCTTTGTACAGCGGTCATTGTCGTTTTGATTACAAAACTTTGCAACATACACGTTTTCTTTTCAGGATGACTTTGCTGAGAAGTCAGATATTTTCAACATTGCATAGGCAGTAGACATTTATAATGATATATATAGAATACATATTCAGTTGTGATCTGAATAGATATTATATATAATGTATCAAAGTATAAGCCATGAATAAAGTTAATCTTGCAATAGAATTTCTTTCTTCCGTTTTTTTACCGGAAAAAGATGTAATAGGGAACCTGAAACGGAATACTTACGTGAGTGAAATATGAACAACAAAGATGCGCGAACGCGTTGTCAATAAAACTGACCATTTCTGGGCCATATTACAACAGCCGTCATTTTATCAACCCGTCACATGTTACGATAAATTTCCAAATGACATGATAAAAATTGGCCTTGAAAAAGTACGAGCGGAACGCAAAATTGGTTGAATATGTCAAAGATGAATCACCTGAAAAGCAAGCGCTGTCACCGATAAACTGCATGCAATATTTGTTTGATCTGACATAAAGCTTAGATCACACACGTACATGTATAGACAGTCATGAAAGCATGCATTTTTATCATACATATTATCGCTCAGCACATATCTGTTCTGTAGAATATTACACAACAAATATAGTTACAATGATAGGTTGATATCATCGAATATATAAGAAAAAGACAAAATTTCTTTCACCCCAGCTCATGCAACATTAACACGCACAATCCGAACGAATGTGTGCATTTGTTGTTTTCAATAATTTCGTCGTGAACGCATGCGCATTGTAGCATTCATTTTCGCCAAAAAAAATCGCAGCTTTTGTTTTCAAATATTCCATTTCTGATGATATGACGATTGATAAGTCCTCAAGATCAAAATACTTTTTAAACAGTCATATTTTATTTAAATTTGATATTGAGGAAAGCATTTGTATCATCAAAAATGGAAAATTCTACAAAGCATGCGCGCACTGCGCAATACATAGCAATGCATTCAATGATGTCACGTGCCGATATGTACAATATTACCTCTGCATTCACTAATATGTAAACATTATCCCCATGTCAGTACGCAGTTATGGCATGTGTGTTAAAAGGCATATCAGTTAATGTCAAATAACGTTTTATTATATTAAATTAGCCCTGTTCTCTGTTCTCGTCTTTAGCCATCGTGTCAATATACGTGACCCGTCATACAGTCAGAGCAGCCAGACTGTGTGACACTTTCATATTGTATATAGTGTGTAATATATCTTTCCACTATACATATCACATATCTCTCTCTCTCTCGTTCTCCCTCTCCCCCCCCCTCTCTCTCTCTCGTTCTCCCTCTTCCCCCCCCCTCTCTCCCCCCTCTCTCTCCCTCTCTCTCTCTCCCTCCATCCCTCTCCCTCTCTCTCTCGTTCTTCTCTATCTCTCTCTTTCTCCCCCTCTCTCTCTCTCTCTCCCTCCCTCCCTCTCTCTCCCCCCCCCCCCTCTCTCTCTCTCTCTCTCTCTCTCTCTCTCTCTCTCTCTCTCTCTCTCTCTCTCTCTCTCTCTCTCTCTCTCTCCCTCTCTCTCTCCCTCTCTCTCTCCCCTCTCTCTCTCCATTGGCGGCTTTTCGGTGTTGTCATTTCATTAATTCTCAACACATTTCCTATTCTGTACTTTCTGTGTCGAACCGTCCCCTTGTCCTCTTTCCATGCTCCCTCATCCCTTCAGTCAAGTAACAAGAACATTACTGTCTTGGAAATTAATTTCACTGTTGGGTTCATGTGGCATGTTCCACTCTCTAAGACTTCACAAACTCTATCTTCCTTAACCAATACTTCACGCTATTGTTTGGACGTTTGCTCTGAACCACCTCCTACTTCCTTTTCTGTTTCCTTTTCGTCAAAATGTCCTGCCCTCCCGGATAATTCTATAGCTCTGTACCGGTGTCTTTTCAAAGCTATGTAAACCTGCACACCCCGCTTTCTTTGTGTCAAAATGCCTTATAACCAAAACTAACCTAAAACATGCCTCACTCTTTACTATCAGTCTAAACAACTCACAAATACATGTAAGATGTGCTGGAAATTAATGAGAAAATTGTGATTAAGAAAAAAAATCGCATCGCAGTGCAATGATCAGATTCCAGCGCTGCTGGTCAAATCGTGCGCATATGTGACTTAATGCGTGTCACCTTTCAACGTCACTTGCATGTCACAAAGCGGCCTTCGAATCAAATTGACTAAGTTAAGACTTGATTTTGTTTCACTGATTTGATAGGAAAGCTTTTATTTATCTCATGTTTCAATATTTTTTCCCATATTGCCTTTCTTTCTTTTTTAGGAGGGGAGAGGGTGGGGGGATCGAGTAAATGTTACAATTATATTTGAATGACGTCATATATGGAATACAATGATCTTCATTAGTGACATGCACGTGACGAAGTCTCGCTTGCTGAAAGTCTCCTTTGCTCGATATTATACCTTTCTGATCGGGAATGGGCTGCGCGGCGCTGCATTCTGTAATGGAGAACATCGCATGGTGTTATTTTAGATAAATAACTTGTGTACTTAGAACCAATGAGTATACCTATATCAGTGGGCACGTTCTAAGAAAACATGAACACTCTGGAAGTAAGGAAAATATTTATGAGAGCAATTTAATCATGTTTGGACGGAATTACTTGGTCTACAGAAAAGACCCTTCGCGTGCAAGGCCAAAATAACTGATTAAACACTGTCTTGGAACGACGCTTTTTAAAATAGGATTTCTCTACAAAAGTCCAGAAAATAGATTGATTCTGTAAGAAAATTATCTGGAAAGATCACCTAGAAGCAGAAAGAGGTTCATAAGTTTAAGCAGAGCTTCGAGTCTATGTAAGCACTAGAGCCTTAGATGGACGTATATATTGTAAGATCGCCAATAATAAAGAGTTGTTTGGACACAGGACGACGCCCAGTTGGCCTATTTAACTGGCAAACATAAACTAAGGTCAACGAAGGGATAGTTATAAGCATCGATGTATTTATCAACATTTTCCAAGCCCCTACGGAGCATATTGAATATGAAATTAAGCATGTAAAAGACCTTCAATGACAAATACACGTATTTTAAGCTAGACAATTATAACTCGTTATTTCTTCCATCCATTCCGCAACTAACTGAAATACAAAAGATAAAAGTTCATGTTATCTAAATACACGCAGCGCTTATTGGTTCACATGCTATATTAGAATCATATTCGCTTCGCATTAAGTTTTTTCATGCAACAGCTTAAGATTGTAGTCGGTTATAATTGCGACACAAACAATAAATGCAGTTTCATCTATGCTTGAAGAATGCATATCATATAATATCATATATCATAATCATATATCATAATCATAGACATTTCCATGATGCATAAGTAAATGTTGCTCGCTGAAAGCATCTTCTTATAAAGGATATCTTTATAAGTTGTCAGAGAATAGGGTAAATATTATTAGATGCTATTTGAAGTAAATGACGTGGCTGCTTGCAAATTACTTACATCCTTCGCACCTTCAATGAATTTTTAAAATAAAAACATGCAAAAGGTGAAAAGAAAAAAAAGCTTTCTTTAAAATACATTTGCTGTACTTATCACTGTTTATATAATATAAATCACAGTATTTATCAGTAATTAGGATTACAACAGACTGGCAATATGTCAACTTTTTATTCTATTTAATTTGTAAATTAAACATCTTTCCCAATATTCATCAGATTTCCGACAAATGTTGAATATTTGCCGTACATACGAACTAGACCAATAGATATTGGCAAAAAGAAGGTTAAAAGCTTAGTTCTGGGTACAAAACTATAACAAAGCTGTAACTAATCTTACCTAATCTTACACGTGTACTTTGGGACCTGGGAAGGACTGTTCTTTTTTTGGTATATTAGTGTTAACTGAATAACATACATGTACATATCTAGCCAGGAAACAATTGGAACTATGCAAATCCTGCTAAATTAAACCCCCAAAGTATGTTAGTAGATTTGTACCTACAGGTTATTGAATGGAGGAGAGGTTGTAGGGTGGATCGTTTTTGCGACAGGAGTTCCATGTGTGAGACTGTGGGTATAAATAATAGATGAGACAGACAATGCTCCCGAAATTGTCTCGATCCTTCTTTGGGCACGGTGCGCTTCTTGTCTACTGAAGGTACAACATTTTAGAAGATTAAATTTCAAATTTCAACACTCCGCTGTTCAGCAAACAACATGCGCATTAGGGAAATGACGCTGAAAATGAGAGAAAATCTATACGTTATGTAGCCTTGAAACAGTTTCAGAATTCTCAATCATAGACCTGTCATATGTAGACACATTACGCAGTGCTCAGTGTTGACATTTGCTAAATACAGGCGAGTGTGAGTAAATGTATTGGGAGAGGCACTACCTTGACAACTTTGAAAACGTCTTCACAGGGCGACGCATGTTCCTTTGATGAAGTAAGGTTTAAAAAAAATCGCTGCATGTCAATATAACGTTTGAAACAAAAACAGAATAAAACAGAAACGCTGTATGGATTTTGGACAATAAGTCCATATCACTTAACATCTTTATAACAATTGAAACACTTTTAATGGTGTTGTTGTGAGATAAATATGTTGAACACTGCCTAATTCATACGCTATGTAATTTATCAAAATTGTAGTACTAGGAAAACACTTTGATTGAAAATGGCTATTTGGTTCTAAAATTTACAATGATTGTCCAAGTACAGTTTGTACCTGTATATCCATACCGTGTGGTTTGTCTGTAGAACTAACACAAAATTTCACACACACATATATATATATATATAACATCTAGAAACAGCTTTCTGTTTCGTGTAAATATATGTATCTCATTTAGGCTACTAAGTATAAGCGTCAGATTCAGTAACTTTTGAAGGAGTAGTTTGCGTCAAGTATGTGACAAGTCTTCAGGAATGACATTTCAATTGTTTTCCCTTTGTATCTGGTAAACTCTATAATTTTTTTTATATATATTTGCTTTTATGTGAGTTTTAGGACGCGATATTTAGATATCTCAGTTGCAGCCATATCATTTCAATTACCTTTCGCAGATCTCGAAACAATTAGCCTGGAATCGTGTCTACAGAGAGATGCATTGTGAAATCGGGTCCTCCAAGCACCAAAGGATCAAATAGACACTGTTAGAAATTCAAACGAATTAACCATAAGATGTAATTTTAATAACATGCCTTTTCACAGTAATAGTGATACAATTCGATTAACTACACCTATCGTATGTCGAGACACCTGCGAACCTCATCACTTGTATCAGCGAATGCACTAAAGAGATGAAGATGGAGTCATAAATATCTTCTCTCTCGTTAAATAAATTGTAAAGGGATCCAGAGGAAGCAATGAGAAATACTTTGATTTTAGAATAAACTTCAGTGACATCAGCACATCACGCCGTTCTATTTCAGTGCAGCAGCCACGGAATACTTTTTTTAACAACAGCATACGTATATTACACATAGATCTTACATCGACCCACACTGGGATATAAAATTGAGTTTACAGAGGGTGATGAGGTGCACATGTATTTATCAAAGTGTTGTGATTAAAACGTATACATACCGCCATTCGTAATTATGATACTATTTTCTCTAGCATCCTATTTTGATTGCTTCTCATTGCATTTCACATCATACCGGTATTTATGATTACTGTATACGCTAATATTTTGAAAACAAAACATCGAAATGTTTGAAAATAGTGAATCGCTTCAGCGGCCATGTTTGAAAGATATTCTATAATGAAATAAGATTCCTGTGAACAAACCGTTTTATGTTTTAATTGTCTATTCCATTGTTTATTCTTAAAAAATCTTGTGGGATTTTCAGGTATATGAAAATCATGAAATTAATTTAAATTCTGTTCTCATCCCCTCTTCATCTAGATTTTGCTATTTCCTTCGATCAATATTGATTCTCCTCATTCACCTCCCGAGTTTCAATATTTAGGCCCCTAGCATCACTAACGAATCCCTAAAGGACGAAGCAGCTGTATGATGACGTTTCCCTTATTGTTGAGCTCTACCGTATCTAACTCTGAAACTGTGTTTAAAATGTAACGCATCTTTCTTTTGTACGGTCTTCACAGGTTTGCTTTTTGTTGTTGTTTTGTTTGTTTGTTTTTTTTTTTTTTTTGTTTTTTTTTTGTTTGTTTGTTTTTGTTTTTTTTTGTTTTTGTTTTTTGTTTGTTTGTTTTTTTTTTTTTTTTTTTTTTTTTTTTTGTTTTTTTTTTTTTTTTTTTTTTTTTTTTTTTTTTTTTTTTTTTTTTTTTTTTTTTTTTTTTTGTTTTTTTTTTTTTTTTTTTTTTTTGTTTGTTTGTTTTTTTTTTTTTGTTTTTTTTTTGTAGTTCTTCACGATTACAATGTGACAATGTTCGCTACCTTTGTTATTGATTGTATGAAGATAAAATACAACAGATTTCTAAGATATTCAACACAATCATTCACAGATAAATTTAATCATAAAAAAATAACTGAAAAAAAGCCAACATGTCAACATAATCCTAATCCTAATTCAATTTCAATAAAATTTTGGCAAATTTTGAAGAAAGATTTAAACGGAGACTCATGACCATGTTCAAGAAGAATAAGACCACTGAACCAATAAATGATGGTTATCTAAAGTGCAAACAGAGACAAAAATAAAAACAAAAAACAAAACAAAACAAAATCAAAAACAAAATTTTGACTTCAAGCATACGTCATCAAGACATTTTACATTAGATGTTGTGGTGTTATTTTATCTGTTGAAACCTGGCGGCGTCCGTTACAGGAAGCCTGCTTTAAACTTGACGACACAATATGATTTGCCTAGATAATTGATCTGGATGTAACAACATTGCCATATACAAGAAGGACAAAAGCCTACAACAGAACTGCCAGGATACAACTGAAGACCACAATAGATTAAACGTAATCATGACGCCACATTCAAAGGTACGAACAATGTTATCTTTTAGAACAGGTGTGTACAGGTAGTAAATGGACACCACTTAAAACACTACACTGTGATTTGTCGCGTAAATCTAACTTGCTTTACCTAATAGAAACACTGGACAGGTACAAATAGCTGAGAAGGACACGTGGTTTTCTTAGGCATAGAAATACACACATGTTCAAATCTTTCAAAAATGCCTGAATCTTGAGCTATCAAACGAATCAAGGCGAAATGCAAGTTTCTCTGCATTATGTAGAAGGAAACATGTTCCAGTTTCGGACCACTTTAAAAAATGGAATTTTATGATGTAGAACATCTTTCTTCGGTTTCTATCTTAACTTTTAAGACATGAAAAACGAAGAAATTATAGTTTTAGAAATGTTTGCAGTTTTGATTATTTCTTAAATTACATTCTTCGAAAGTTCAGTATTGATTAAAAAGACAGTTGTATTATTATTATTATTATTATTTTTTGTATTATCAATTACATTAATATTATTAATATTATACAGTACATTTCGAAGTACATTACATGCATTTCTGGATTATTCGTACAAGGCATAATTGATGCTTTGGCACCATAGTCTTTCATTGCTTCAACGCATTTTTAGAATAATTTGCGTTTGGGTAAAATCTAAATATAAGATCAACAAAAAAACTTAATTCAGAAATGACGGGCTATATACGAATAAACCTTTGATACATCACTCACCTACAGAAAGGGAAAGCTTATCCTCGATCTACACGTGTTCAATTGTAAAGTATATATGGAATTGGCATGGCATAGATCAAATCTATTAATATCAAGTTATATTATCAAGCATTTAATATGCAGAAGGAAATGTACTTTAAAACCACCCTTTATTTTGTTACCAATAACTACAGTCAAACCTCGTTATTTCGAACTCGGTAGGACAATATGGAAACCTCGAGATAAAAGAGTATTCGATTTAAGTGAGTTCGAATGCTTTGGATGAAGGTAGTCAGGGACCGACGAAAGGCTTCGAATCAAACAGGCACTTCTAGTCATTGGAGTTTGAGATTGAAGTTCAATTTGCAACTCAGGTACCATCTCGAATACATATTTAGATATATGTATCTGTATTAGAGTTATTCCAGGCAGCAAAGAAAACATTTTCTTTCTTTTTCTTTTTCTCTCAATTTTAGTATCTAAATTTTCAATAAAGTATTAATCCGGAAACATGATTTGTGATTCTTCGTAAAGACATTGCATAAAGAAATAGAACAAAAGTAATAGATAAGTTCCCTAACAAAACCTTTTGAAAAACATTAATACATATTCATTATTTGAAATTTCGATTTTCATGACATAATGAACTTGGTTTGTATGCCTTATTTTTTTGAAGCAGATGTGGGCAAACGAGTTATAGAACACTCGCCTGTCTATATACATGCTTGCGAGGTTGGCCATAAAGCAGTCTTCGGTGTCGTAAACCTGCCACCGTCTGATGCGGGGGCTTTTCTGTAATGTAATATGTAGCTCGTTCCGTAGAATCACGCCGATAACAGTAGCGGATTCAACCAGACTTTCTCCATCCGTATTTATGATGTGTGAATGAAACCTCGCTCGCAGATTCCCGCTGTCATACTTGTGTTGGTTTACGAAGCCCACTGATCAGTTTTACGACATAACTTTCCAGAAATCCAGCAAATATAATAAATAATACAGAGAACTATGATGTATTCAGAGAAGGGTGTTTGACATCCCTTACATATTTTACTTATCCTAGTATATATGGCAACGTATGGTGCTAGACTGGCAACCGTGTTAGCTCTACTGCTGCGTCCGGCATCTTAAACACATCCATTTAAATAAACATAATAACTGGTTGACGAGCTGAGTTTTATGCACTGTGTTAGGAGTCACGAACTGGGACTAAATGACCTTTGATTGTCTGCCAATAACGTTTTCCGTTCTTTCGATCAAACCAAGCCGAGAAAGTATTGTATTCCGAACTACTACATAAACAACAATGAAACCTTTAAATTGATTTTCAAAATACTAATTATAAATGCTATTTTGTATACGCTGTTTTCGATATAGTTTTTTTTTCAAACATAGAATTTTTTTATAGTAGACGCCTCAATCACATGTTGAAAGAAAAATGAAAAGGCGAAACTTACATCGAGATTTTGAGATTCTTATCGAAATCAACTTTTTTAATTACTTTCTTTGACATCTGTTGGATTTTGTTCAGAAGGAGGACAGCCATCGACTGTTGAAACTTGAATGTAGACGGTATAATAATGAATACAAATATGTCAGCTTTTTGTTACAACATTTTTGTATAAACCTGGAGTAAAAGACAGAAAAAATTATCGAATAAATTAGATCTGCTGTAACATCACTGGAGGAGCTAAACCCGAGGGTAAAGTCTATTGTTATCACTAGGTCACTAAAGGGGCTAAACCCGAGGGTAAAGTCTATGGTTATTACTAGGTCACTGCCGGGGCTAAACCCGAGGGTAAAGTCTATGGTTATCACTAGGTCACTGACGGGGCTAAACCCGAGGGTAAAGTCTATGGTTATCACTAGGGTAAAGTCTATGGTTATCGCTAGGTCACTGACGGGGCTAAACCCGAGGGTAAACTCTATGGTTATTACTAGGTCACTGACGGGGCTAAACCCGAGGGTAAAGTCTATGGTTATCACTAGGTCACTGACAGGGCTAAACCCGAGGGTAAAGTCTATGGTTTTCACTAGGGTAAAGTCTATGGTTATCACTAGGTCACTGACGGGGCTAAACCCGTGGGTAAATTCTATGGTTATTACTAGGTCACTGACGGGGCTAAACCAGAGGGTAAAGTCTATGGTTATCACTAGGTCACTGACGGGGCTAAACCCGAGGGTAAAGTCTATGGTTATCACTAGGTCACTGACGGGGCTAAACCCGAGGGTAAAGTCTATGGTGTTCACTAGATCACTGACGGGGCTAAACCCGAGGGTAAAGTCTATGGTTATTACTAGGTCACTGAAGGGGCTAAACCCGAGGGTAAAGTCTATGGTTACCACTAGATCACTGGAGGGGCTAAACCCGAGGGTGAAACTTATTGTCACCACTAGATCACTGGAGGGGCTAAACCAGAGGGTAAAGTCTATGGTTACCACTAGGTCACTGACGGGGCTAAACCAGAGGGTAAAGTCTATGGTTACCACTAGATCACTGGAGGGGCTAAACCCGAGGGTGAAACTTATTGTCACCACTAGATCACTGGAGGGGCTAAACCCGAGGGTAAAGTCTATGGTTATCACTAGGTCACTGGAGGGGCTATACCTGAGGGTAAAGCCTATGGTTATCACTAGGTCACTGGAGGGGCTAAGCTCTATTGTGAAGCTTATGTTTACTCGATTATCAATAAACGTGATGAATCATATAGCAGTTAAACTTGACGACATCAGCATAACAGTTCGGTATAACACTATATCTTTTGACTACTGTCGGTTTCTAAATCGGCCCTATTTACGTCATCCTTAATATTTGAAAATCTTATAGTTGATAACTTAGAAAATCTCAGGAACAAATGTAAACAAAATGAAGCGTTTTCTAGACAGTGAAATTTTAAAACTCACTTGTTTCCAAATACATTTGCCTCATTATGATAAATATTGATATGAATTAAGATGCAACATTTTTATCACATCATTTCATTATTCTATGAGATAGGTAATGTTTTAGTATGTGATGTACATATTCTTGTCGTTGCGTAATATTGCCACCAAAATGATAAATAATGTAATATCGGCATTGGTGTATATCATAATGATAGCCGCTATCAAGAACAGACTACCTATCAGTATATGATAGACACGGGATATGTCTGAAAACCTTACTCGGTTATGTAAATTGCTGTCGATCTTTAAGTACATTTAGGTACTTTATTTAGCCAGAAACGAGACAGTCACGAGATGACCCCTACTGATAAATCAATATACACTTATAAGCTTTGAATTCAGTAGTTATGTGGTATACTTATAGTAGCTTGCATGGTTTTTGCAGCAATAAAGTGTATTTCCATATATAGTGTGTCTTGCGACACGCGACATTGCCTTGGACGAAAAATATGATCTTGTGACTTACCTAAAAGGGAAGAAATCTATGTGTGTATATATTACCATTGTTATGTAAGCTATTGTGATATGCAATGATGTTTTCAGGGAGATAACTCTAATTATACAGAATATATATTTGACTTTCTCATATGTAACTCGCATTTCACAATCCAAATCTGACCTGCCATGGCGAATACTTCATGTTAAATTGAACACACGTCTATTCTAATGTTACAGTAATGGTGGATTCGGCAAACTAAACACAATCTATAATAGTCACGTGAAACAATTCCTCTTAATTATACTGTAAGAAGGTTTGTAGGAAAACAATTATTCATTTATGAAGATCAAGAACACTCCGTATCATGTTTGGTGATAGCAGAACGACCAGATCATGATGCAAGACGTGTGCCCAGTGATATATAATTAAAGTGGAGTGATGAATAGCATTTCCGCCTAATAACCTAGCTCAAATCACTAGCACCGACGATTCCGCCGTGAAAGTAGCTCCTAATAATGGGGTAATATTACTCATAGAAATAAAGCCAGAAAAAAGCTGTTACATTAGTTCACACAACAATTACCCGTGTAATCAGTTACACGTGCGTTGTATCTGAATTATTTCAATCAATTTGACATCTTAAAACTAGTTAATATAAATAATCATTTATTCAAATTTTTAGGTCATATCACATGTTTTGAGGCCAGCTTCAATATGTGCTGCAATTCATTTCCTTAATCACAAGAACGTCTGGTTTAACATATTTGGGTTTTTTTTTCAATCAATATAAAATTAGCTAAAACGTTTCACTTTTTTAAAAACAGCCTTATCATGTACACGTAACTTCAGAGGAAATGGCGTACAATAGGTTACCCTCATATTCGATATTTTGATAGTCTTTTTATGGTGTTCTTTATATTTCGAATTAGCATTGATGGATTTTATAAATAATCTAAAATCTCAAAAATAACACGCGGCTTAATTTCTTTGATAGTGAACAAGAACATGTTGTAAGAAACAGTTTTTTTTCGGGATATACTCATTTTTGAGGTCGACTCGTTTTCGAGTTTTTTGGGTAGGTTCTTTCCTATTTGTTCCGTGTATAGAGCATACATCTACTGAAAGTGTCCCTGTGTTGTGGGATCATTAGGGAAGAAAACTGAAGCAAAAAACAAGAAACAACAACAATTAGCAATTAAGGAAAAATAAAAACAAAAATCCCTAAAAAGCAAAAACATTTTTAAGACAGTTTCAACGTAATCAGGAAGTATACGTGTGTTTGTACTTTTGATACTGTGTTTTCGCGTCAAACCTCTTCAAAATTCATCTCTCTTTTCTCTCGGAAATGGAACAAAAACAGTCACAGCAGTTATTCATAGGAGATTGTTGCATTCTTCATAACAATGACCTTTACACGTCCCAGAAGACTTTCATTAGAGTGAAAAACATGTATACATATTATTCGAATAGAGCAGATAAGTCGACGTTGCTGTGCGGGTTATGCCAGTGATAAAGCGCGTATTTGGGACATTGATGCTTCTGGTGTCTCCTGTGGTTACGATTAAAAGAGTTTGCCTGAATCAGGCATTTAAAATACGAATAAAACTAGCGAATAAATGTTACATTCGTTTGTAGATAAGATAGAGGGAATCATATAAATACTGTAGAATTGTGCCACTAATGTCCTTGTGTATTATCGGGGCAGATCTTCATCGTTTAACCTTAAGCCTGACATATACGATATGATTATTTGATTTGAGAATAAAAAGGCAAATTATAGTTATTACTAGGAGATAATCATACCATTCTCTGTGTTTAGTCTGTATTACACAGACTCTGTTTCCACAGAACATCATCAGAATACCTCCGACATGTGCAGCACTATACCAAAAAAAAAAAGAGAAAAAAATCATGGTAATTTCATGACTTACGACAAGGACCAGTCGTAGCGTTCCTCAAAACAGCAACCTGATTGAGTTCGTAGTACAGGTCCCAGTGAGCACCCTTACGACGTTCTAGAAGGTACAAGATACTACGAGTGCAAGAATGTCAGGACCAAGCCTTCTAATATAATCAATGGATTAAAATAGAGTTTGCTTCCTACAATGGGTGTATCGTTTACTTTCACAATTACTCTATACAGGAATTTGAAAAATCGATTCATTTACGTAGAGTTTCACTGTATTATTATTAGAGGAAACAAATTGTAATTTATGTAAATAAACAATTTTATCGAAACTATGTATTTTATTTCATCTAAATTGTTTAATTTCGATCAGTTTACTCGTCAGTGTGACTTGGACCTGCACAAGTACAGCTGACAAATACTATCTATTACAAAGGTGATATATGTTTCACTTAAGTAATGCATCAACGTATCGTTAAGGAGAGATTGGTTGTGTATGTGTTTCAATAGAATGAATATGAAAAGAAAATGTGATGAAGGCTAGACACATACGAACGCTCTCTTATTGCGAACGGCTGAACGAACTGGAAACTAGGTTGTCAGGATAGTTGGAGGTGGCAATTTGCATAAACATAAGATTGTAATCGGTAGTGCAATTCAATATACATAATTACATCTTAAATCCTCCCTATCTACCATCGAAACATATACTCATATTCTTCCTCGTTAAATTTCTAATAAGCATCTTTGCTCCTTGTAAGTATCTGCAGGTGTGAAATAGCAGTTCATTTCCTTAGGAGCTTAGAGCGACACATCTGGGTTGATATTTAATCCAAACAAAGACCAATAACAACACTTTAATTTCTGGAATTAGGTATTGCACTTTATTAAGAGCCAGTATCAAACGCTGAGACAGTACAGCAGGACCGTCCTAATCCACGGCCTAAGAAGCTTAGCAGCTTTGAAGTGGTCCGAGAAGAGCGAGCAATCCTGAGAAGGCGGCTCATGGAGAAATCGATGGCCTGCTCCCTACTAGGAAAATCCTGGGAAATGTTGCAGAAAGCATACAGCTAAAACACCTCAAACATTCAACGCTGTCAATAAAATCATATCCAAGTTATTAAAACGACAAGATAGGGTGATTGTTCATTGCATTTACATTATTTACACACATGGCATTTTCATTAATTGTCTCGAAACGAGAATTCCTTACAGTATTTTGTAGGTTATAATTGGCAGACCGGATCTGACAGCACCGGTATTTGATCTTTGGTAATTAGTTCAGTACAATTTGCTCGTAACATATTGCCATCTGTGTGGACAACTTTCCTCACGGTTAAGGTTTATGAGGACAACACTGGGCGTTGACACACACAAATGTTTCAGAAATAAATGCTAGAGTACCTTTTCATTACCAGCTTGCCACATGCATTTAAAAAGGATGCCATAAATAGACCCAATGCATGAATGAAGTATGCAGTCTATAAAGCTAAGGACTCATAGTTCACGCTTCGTGAAAAGTTTACACAGACTGCTTCAGAGTAAGGAAAGAAGACTGATCTATTTTGATGTCGAAAAAGGTTTTCGTTCCAAATGTAATTTATCTATGAAATCAAATTATTTATGTGATATTTGTAGATATAAAAATTCAATTGCCTGCTTTTAAGTATATGATATTGCGTTATTTGCCAAACTATATCTTACCAGCCAGACACAAATATTCAAATTAGTTTTCCTACACTGGATAGTATATCAAATTTGATCTGGTCGATTTGTTTTTGACCTTTGATAAAATAACATGGCACTTAGCCTTTTTTTATTTCCCTATCGTCATGTTGGGAGCCGCGTCAAGTTTTAGAAGACTACCCAAAACATTTTTCCGAATAGTATCGCATTTCTCTCTCAGTTATAAGTGATTGATAATGGCTAAATGTCATGATGATCCCAGCGGACATACATTTGTTTTAAACAGTGGTGTCATTTCGTCGATGATGATATGTATCCTTGGAGGATAATTATTAATTAAGGATTATAGAAATTTTGACAGAAAGCAATATGCTTATGTCTGGAAATTAAAAATCTGTTAAATGCTGATTGAATCATATGTTGTGAAAAAGACAGCCACTGATGGATCAACAGAAATCCTGCCAAACACCAAGCACACAGCCATCCATTAATCTCCCCATAACTCAGATTATATAGTCCTGCCACCACTGCGAGCATGAACACCACGAAGGATAAGATGATAAGACTTTCTATAGATTATAATCCAATATACAAGTATTATTGACGTAATGCACAGGTGCACGAGCAGACTAACTCTTCCTCCTTAGAGATTTAAGTGATAGCATCTCCGTTTCCCCTTCAATCTAATGATAGTTTATGTATATACCGATATTAAAGCAATAGACTGTGTGATTTCCGCTTTACATTACCATTGTAAGTTTTCTTTATAATTTTTTTCTTATAAAAATAGAAAAATAAATATGATGGACAGATGTTTTCATGGCTTCCAGATATAAAATTTGTTACAACACTCCCTAGAGGAATAAAGTTGTTTGGTAAAAAGCATAAAGATCGATATCGAAATGTTAGCTATATTCTCCTTATTGATTAAGTACCTTTACGTTATAAACTGTTTCTTAAACTGGTATAGAATTGAAGCAAGAGTTTACACAACGATTACACACAAGAAAGAAGACTGCGACTGTAGAATCAAATCTAATCGTCAATTATTATTTACAAGAACTATATTTTATACGCTATTTACATACATTACAAAATATCACATTTTGTAAACTAATCGTGTAAATGAATTATTGATAGGGCAATTAATAATTATCAAATTCCCATATGATGACTGTATTTACGAAAAACATTTGATAAACTAAATTATTCCATATCAGGTAACGTTTGGTAAAGCTCAATGACATCAAAACACTGTTTATTTTTTTCTGACTCAGTTGAACCAGCTTTATATGTTGAATGCCTATGACAGGGTATTCCTTTTGCAACAGACAGGAGGAATATCCTAAAGCACCCAGCTGTCATGATCAATTGTGATGTACACTTGTGATATCAAGATATTGTAGTTTTACAATTTAGAAAATCATGGTTGTTAGAGTAGACCAATGCTATCATGTTATCAGTATTAACATATTCTAATCTAATTATGTTTATTATTGCAGGTATCTTATCAATGACGTTATCTCATTCTGACACGATAAATTCTTTGGTGCCATTTCAATCTTAAGGGAGTTTTCCAAAATGTTGACAGCAAAGTTTTGTGCAGCACAAATATCCCTTATTTCATTATCAAATAGACATCTTATATCTCTTAACACGGTAAAAGTGCCTTCCGGCCTTTTATAAAATGCAGACAAAATCCCTGCAGCAAATTCGAAATTTGCATGAACAATTTATCCTGTTTTCTGCCTCTGACACGCTACAAAAACCATCATTTTCAAATGGCTTTTTTCATATATTCGAAGGATGCAACACAGACTTTAAAAAACGCATTTAAAAAGTTGGGGCATTATTCTCAGTTATTTATCAATCTTTTGGCTCATTTGAACATCCGTTTTCCACGTTATTTTAATAGTTTTTGATGATATGATAAACATATAAAATAGAAATATATTTCAAACGTGTATACTACATAATTAGTCAAAGGCAATTTCTTAACAGGGAGTGATCCCTGGTTTAGTGTCTTACAAAAGGGAGAGAAGATTGTTCAAAAGACAAGTCAATACCACCCTTTCATACATATTTAGAGTTAGATACAGTAGAGCTAAAAAATGAATAAAAATGCATCATACAGCTGTTTCATCCTTCATAGACTCCCCAGTGAGGATCTAAATTGCGAAACTTGGGCTAGGAAATATATCACAATGTTCCTGGTGTCAAACACGAAAGACATGACCTATAGGTGACTCCCAAAATAACATAAGTATGTAAGCATATCGTATTAATGATTTTTTGAGAATATTTTCATTACGTGCTAAGCTATTAATGAGATTTATCAAAAGATAATATAGAGTAAAGAATTTCAACGTGTGCACATACATGCCAACTATTTTGAAACGCCATGTTAAATCATGCGTGTTTACTGTAGTAGAGAGGCTTTGACAACACCAGATCTGCTATTGTTAATAAATGTCCCCTACAACTTGCCTATTCATTGTAATACATTAGATTTACATTTGAGTTGTACCTGTCCATGAGTATCACATGAACTTTATAAAGTCAACGTATTGCGTATCTTCCTTAATATATTTTCATTTCCTAAACGTATCATATCTGTCAAAATGTAATGCTTCAATACGTCATTGTTAGTTAAAATGCATACACCTTACGTTTGATATAATAGATAAATAATTAGAGTCACCAACTTGCAGAAGGTATATTGAATATAATAATACATTCATTTATCAAAGAGTCTAATTGTGTACATACTCTTGATACATAGAGGATATTCTTTGTTTTTGGATAAATAACAGTTCTGTTTCATCGAGTCGAATTCACCGTTTCCATCCCAGCAGATAAAATAGAAGTGTTATCACGGTTGTTTGAAGCTTTGTTGGATACGTATTATGTACTTTAAAACTAATCTTAATCCGGTCTTGATATGAAAAACAAACGCAACTGTACTTCGACGAATTCTACATAGGGTGTTTTGAATTCAAAGCAACAATCTCAAAATTGACGGCATTTTACTGGTTCAAATTACGAATAATTTGTTATGTGATGCAACCACAGAATATAAGACGTATTACATGATCACAATATTTAATCTCAACATTAAAAGAATACAGCATCTTTGTTTTTCGACATGTCATGAATGTCTTACGTATACTATACGTAATTCACATTACATATATATCTCTGCACTTAAAGTCGACATTTAGGGAATGCACTGCGCTTATAGCAAACGCGTTTCAAAACGCACAAAATAAACAACCTAATAACTGAGCTGTTAGGAAAACTTTAGGCTTGATGTATTGCCGTCTGGATGTTTCTTTAAGAACTCCTGGTGGTGCTGTATTTCGCATCTACCCACGATTCAGTATTATCTCTATTGATTTTAGTGTCAGTCTGCCTTTGTTGTATAGCTGCAACTAAAGTCTTAAATAATCTATTAGATATATGCACCTAATCACAGCTAATAATACGAATATATTCGCCTCGTTGTTACTGAAAAGTTGATAAAATAGAGCATTACTGTATCATTAGGTATGTCTACGCGTTTAAGTATAGTGTACATACACATGTGTGGTCCTCCCCAGTAGGACCAGTCATTCGGAAATGTCATTTTAATAAGAATCTAGGTGTGGCGGTTTGGTAAATATGTCCGTATTTCATCAAAATTCAATTCAATATACTGAGCTACAAAATAGAAAGAGTAATACGTTTCACTTTGTATCGAGCTATCTTATATAAATTACCAAACGAGATTCACGTAATCATAAATAAATAATAAATAAGAAACATTACAGTTACACTTTTATTGATACTCTTTCTTAAAAAAATTGTCATGGCTGGATGAGCAAGCTTCCAAGTAGAACTCGCCCATGACCTACTTAAATGATCTCTATTGTTATCAATTTTGCATGAACAATACAATACAAACCTAAAGAGTTTATTTACCATTAATTTAGATCGTAGTTTAACAGATCCTTTGATTTATGTAACATTGTATCGACATTTTACTACAGAGATTAATGGGAAATGAATGAAAGCTATGTAAAATTATGCACGGTTTATATCTTAGCTATTAACAACAGGCAAACGCAAACGATAAAACCAATTCCTAAGTAAGTGTTATGTTCCCTTTCATTGATCTCAGGTTCAATGTGTTTTAAGTCATATACATACTTATTTCCAAAGCGAAACAAATGAAAATAAAAGAAGGTAGTTAAAAAAATAAAATAAGTAATTCCCAGTTTTTATTTTGTCAACAGAAAGTAATAAAGCGTCACTTTCTTCTTGATGACGCACTCGATAACCCACAATCGCCAGCCTATCGATATTTGCCGCCGATGTATCGTTACGACTGCTATAGGTAGTATCTTATACGAATTTAATCAAGGTAAAACGTCCCTGTCTGCATTACCCGAGGTAACCATGAAATTGGTTTTATGGCACAAACAAAAAGGCATTTGGTCTATGTTATACCATCCATGTAAGGTCGATGTTCTGAAGGCTTCAGTTACACATATCTCGAAATTGTTACGCCGTATGTTTTTCTGGGTGCGGTATAATTGCAAATCTACAATTAAAAACATACATATCAGGGCACGTTTTTAACCAGCATTACCCTATGCAGTTATGCCGGTCTTGTTCTATGCACTCGGGGTAGGTATTATATAATAATGTTTTACTTTACTCATGCAGTAGGCTTGTATTATATATATCTTACTGAGATCAGGATTAGAAAGACAACAACTAAATACAACTGTCGTCCTCATTCAAAACTAAAGCATAGAGATCAGAATAACAACTATCAAATAATAAAATTTTCGAATATTAATGCTTAAAACATCATGGTTCCATTGCATCAAGGCGGGTAGTGTCACGTTTTAGTATCAGCCAGAAAGCTGGTTCTCGGTAAATGCAGTGTCTGAACCAAACTGGATATGTTGACAAACATCCAAGGTCTGGCAGACCTCGAAAGGCTAAATATAGTATAGATAGACTTTTGTGTAGACATGCAAAGCGAACTTACTTCACCACTGCCAACGGTATAGAGGCAAGTGGATCGTCAGTGTTCGCATCAGTCTGCGTACCGTCAACAGATGTTTGACAATTTATGTAATTTCACTCTCGATGACCAGTATAACGTCCTCTTTTGACTGGAGGGCACAACGAAGCAAGACTGCCATGGGCGCGTGATCACCAGACATGGGATATTAGGTCTTGACGAAGAGTCGACTGGTATAATGAAAGCCGCTATTTGGAAACCAGAAAATACG
The DNA here is from genome assembly GCF_031769215.1 of Ylistrum balloti. Classification (NCBI taxonomy): domain Eukaryota; kingdom Metazoa; phylum Mollusca; class Bivalvia; order Pectinida; family Pectinidae; genus Ylistrum; species Ylistrum balloti. The sequence goes on along the minus strand of NW_026782165.1, from coordinate 165,152 downwards.
GCATACCATCAGACTCACATTAACAACAGCAGTTCGTGGTGAAGGTAGTGCTGTTTGGAATATTTTCTCTAAGCTGTAAGATTCACTTGCATGTCCTTGACTGCACTTTAAATGGGCAAATATACCGTTATAAGACTCTTTAACCTGTGGTTATTCTGCGTTTCAATGCCCATCTATTGACAAATTGGCCTATCCGATGGATGGCAATACCAAACACACAGAGCCAGCTTAGTGCCAGACTATCTTGATCAAAAAGTGATACAAATATTTCCATAATCTGTAATGTCACGAGACATTAACCCTAATGAGCATGTGTGAAACTATCTCGGACAACAAGTCAATGAACGTGATCCAAAACAATTGAAGTATTACTGACTGCATTGTTTCAGTAATGGAGGAGGTTTCTTCAGAACAGCCTTCTGCGTCTTGTCGATGGTAGGAGACGACAGGCTCAAGAATTATACCAGGCAATGACTATACCCGATATGGACATTTTCATACTCAAATCTTCTTGATAAAGTAATATGTTTTGGTGATTCGATAGCATATCTGTTAATATAGAGACACTTTAAGTACAGTTTTTGTTCATACCTCTAACTACCTTTCTTATCAAATCTTATTTCAAATATCATTGTGATACTGTTACTGAAGACACAGAATTAGATTTTTTCAATGCTGTACATCCCCATATCCCATTCTAAACTGGAAAAATGCCATTTGTGTCTCGTTATGGTAGTGTTTTCCCCCAATAAAGGTATATGATGGCACAAATATATGGTTGTGAAATATGTTTAAGCTTATTTCATGAAATATGCGTCCAAATCGGAGACGAAATACACAAGGGACGAAATCAGAAAAATGATCGAGTGTCTGATTGACAGCTGAGATCGCTGGTAAAATCTGCCAAAAGAGTATTGGCATACCTAAAGGAAGTAATTGTTGAGTGACTTGTGTTTGTTTTCATACGAGGCTGAATTTAGCGAAGAACGTATCAAAACAGGTCATAAATACCTTGCAAAGTCTTTTAGTTGTACTCTCAGTTACACGTTTTGATTTTAAATAACAAGTGATTTGTTAATCACGTCCATCAAATATCGCTTTCTCGATCTTTTTTCTTCAAGGAACCCTACATAGACAGCTAAGCTGTAGGATAAGTGTAATGATTTGAAATTTCCTTCCGTGAATGTTCTATTCCTGGATAGCAACACCATACATCTCCAACCTAGTGTGTTTACATGTCGAAGTTGATTTGATATTTAAGGACCTGCTCCGATAATCGTGGTATTGTGCAAAATGTCGACATCTGACAGGCACATTTTTTTTTAATTTGAAGGAAGTTAAGGTGGCCACTGTGATATTTTTTACTTTGTGCGATATGAAGCTGGACGTGTACAATGCTTGTTAGTATACCTGTTGGTTCCACTGTTGTATACCTTGTTCTCATTTGAGAACGTGACATCACACACTTATGACTAAGATTTACAATGGAGCGGAAGACGCTTAACCTTCCGAAATGCCTGACCTTCTTCCCCATGTACTTTCTCATTAATATCAGTGTATAACTTTCTTTTTTGCACTAGTTTTATGGAATTTGAGTTTGGATTATAATTATTATATATTTCTGGACTTCTGGAGTTCCTATTTTAAAAAGTCTTTTTTAAGTGATACAACACCTTGGTTCTGTAAATTTCTCTTCCTATCGACTGTCTATAGTTTTGTTAGATGCCTTAAAACATTCCTATATATCTTGTTCAGTAGTCATCAAACATTTTTCTAATATACAACGAACAAAGTTAAGCACAATTCAGGATATGAATTGTCCTTGACTTATGGATAAGCGTATATATGGCTGAACCTTGAATGGAAGACTTCTCTGTATTAACCCAATGGACTTTATTGTCAGAAACTCTTTGGATGATTAAGCACTTGCCTCTCATCGACAATGGTATCAAGCACTAAAATCAAACCGAAATTCTAAGCCGTTATAATATTGAATGGTTTCATTGAAAGTTTTCTTTGTACATGTGCAGTATATGTGTTTGTACCATACAATTTTTTATTCGATTGTACTGTAAGTCGGATTTTATTTGTATAAGTGGATTTTGTTATGGAGAAAACTTTTACAGACAAGTAGGCTTAAGGCTGGTGTTCAGTCTATTCGTTTATGATGTTAAAAACGAACGTTTACTGCGGTTTCAATCACTTACTACTTACATGATGATGATGGTGATGAAGATGATGATTCAACAAGGTATTGCAACTGTATTCATCAAAGTTGATAACAAATTTTATGTTGGGAGAAAAAGAAATATCTTGACAGATTATACAGATGTTACGATTGATACGTTTAAAAATGACTTAAAAAGTTGTAAGAATATTAAAAGAAAAAATGAAATATACATTATTCATAAGTGCGAAAATGGCGAAGTAGGCTACCCAATGTTAGATTGCGTATCTAATCACAAAATCAACTAGTAAGTTGGAATATGACTATGCATGTGCATATCTGCACACAGGGAATAAAAAAACACCCAGTTGGTTCGTGTTCTCACTTGTGTAAAAGCATGCTAATATCTAATTGATTTAGACCGTAACACAGTTTAGTGTGACTGCAGTAGACGACAGCAACAAATTATTACTAGCGACGAAGTGTTATTTCCGTACTGAACTTTAAAAGGTTAGGGAAACTTGTCATGCCTTATTACCTAATAGAGTTTGGAAAATGTCAGTAAGCTTCCAGATAATTTGACGCATAAAATTCAGGGACAATTAAAAATGATGCGCAGCTAGAACGTTGAGATTATTTAAACGTTTATTTATGCATCTTCCAAAATATTTTATTGAATGTTTCTGCATGTTCCAGAACTGACTTATGTCGGGATGCCGACTTGATCTCTACAGGTTTTTTTTCGGTCTATCCCCTTGTTGCTCTAACTATGGTGCTGAGTACTGATTCAGGTCTAGCTACCGCTGCCTCTCTGTCATAGCAGAGCAGGATCCATGCTGCCCGATGGGATATGTCATTCCTCTAGCCTGATCTCATAATGGAGACAGATAGGCTCCTTGGACCGAATGGCAAAGAGCACCTCTTTGATTGGAATGATAGACACGACTTCATTATTTGCAAACCAAATAACAACTTTGTTATTACAGGGCTCCGCATAAACAGCGCGGCTAGTGCTCGGAATCAGGTTTTAAATTCTTGTCATTACAGAAAGGCAAACGTGTCTTTGATGTATGACGATTGCACCCTTCAAAAGAAACGCAGGCCGTATAATTCAATATTGGCTCCGCTGTCCGAGAGTGTACGTATTAAGGAACTATGTTTGTTCAATAACACGCCGTGACATTTTAGAACGTTGCTGTATAAAACAACATTTGATTACAAACCTTGTACTACTTTCAACAAATGCGGAACCATCCTTCAATTTTTTACAGATCTACATTTTCATCACTCAAGCAAACGACAACGAGACATTTTATCATTTGCACTATCAGTAGCGCAGTGTACTTAATAAGTAGTTTCATTTACAAAGTCAACTTATCCAGTTTTACATTTGGTCATTTCTTCGTTTTCATACAAATGCAATGAAACTCGTTAAATTTGTATTCAGTAGAACCTGGTCATTGTTTGATATAAGTAGGAACACAGTATCATTAGTTTGAAAGCGGCATAAAAAGCTGATGTATTTCTAAACTAACTATACAGGCGAATTTCTTTTATATATATGTGACATCATTCGATAAAGAAATTATACTTATGCGTCGTCAATTATGAACAAAAACATATTCATCAGGTTTGTATTGATCATATTTGTGTTAAAATAGCAGAACCTGACCGAACTATTCCAAGTAACTACAAAGATTTTCTAGTGGCAGAACCAATTTACGCTAATGCACCTGTTGTTTGTGTCGGAGACTAATTTGAATTAGAATACATGTACAGATATACCCCGACTTCCTTCAGCCCGACATACAGGCAACACCACAAAAGGCGAAATTGAATTCAGCATTTAGTCTTTAATGCTATCAGCTTCAATGAGACATATTTTTGTAAATCGAATGAGGAATTTAAATTGACTCTACTAAGGTTAAATGTAACCTTCGCAATCAATCGTAAAGGCTCAATATAAATCGAGCTAGTGGGAACGGGAAGAGCTACGTAACTCTTCAAAGTGGATAACCGCTCGTGAGATGTAAACCCTCTATACGTTCTGACAGAAGCTCTCGCACGTGCATTAGAGTATCTGAAATATATTAGATCAAGTTTAATGACTGAAAAGTGGAGCATAACTAGATACTAATTCCTCTTCTTGTCTCTTCCAAAAATCGATTCACGTTCTTGAAAAAAAAATTGAATTCAAGCCTTACACCATTGGCGCTATTTGACGTAGAATTTTATGATCCGACCAGTACAAAAATGGATGGTTGTCGAGTGGAAAAGAAACTCTCATTAAGAAAGAGTACATGTTTTGTTGATACGGCGCGTTTGCCAGTCCATAAAACGCATCTCTTGTCTCCTGCAGGTGGTGCGTTCGGTGAAACGTCGTCATTAATCTGAAGAGAAACAGCAGGCACTAGGTGTTAAGTGGAATCGTGAGAAATGTCATCTATACGGAGGTGTTGTTTTTAATAGTGATATGTTGTATAAAACAGATCTTTCGAAAACATGTCAGAACATCACGCTGTCCACTTGTTCGGGTTTAATGGAATATCCCCTGGTCAGACAAGATCTTACATACTAAGTTAAAACCCCATATATCGTTTCTGGATGATTGGTATTTTATTTCAGTGCAGAATAATGCTTTATATCGTGCATGTTTAATGAGTACCGTCTTTTTACACGTTAATTATCAGTTTTAGCTATCCATGTGTACTGTAATTACATGTCCAAGTGTCGTCAACCTCTGAAAAATACCAGAATCTCGCAGATCTAGCGGAGAAACCATAAAACGGTTTCATATGTACTAGAAGAGGAAATAGCGTTCCATTCTCACTTATATATAACAGTGATACAGTCAATGGACGCGAAGTCCATTTATTCTTCATTACACTGGCTATAAACTTGGAATTTCTTCGGAAATCACATGAAAAACGCAAACCATAATTATCTGAAAGATTTCAATCGATTGTATAACTTTAATCCCTAATATCGATACTACGTACTCTTACAGTATATTTTGATAATTAGCACTTCATGACAAGACAGTCTCTTCTTAGGTTAGGTCGACAACGCTTCATAAATTGTAACAGTAATCCAACGATAAGAAATGTTTTATTATTAACGCTAAATTGAACGGCACTTGACATTTTTATGACTAAGTGCTATCAGATTTACTTTAAAACAAATTTGATATTGGACAATAATGTTACATTAAGTTTCTCCAGTGATTCTCAAATCAAATTGCATCTCATGAAGGAAGCACTTTTGTTGACATCCACGAAAGTCTCGCTGGTACTAAATTATCCGTTCCTTTTCATGCTTTTTAAAACTGCTGGTGGGTGACAGGACCTTTAAGTAGGGCTTAAAAAGAAAATCATCATTACGCTAATTTCTTCTTCACGTGCATATCGTAAAGATTTGAAAAAAAAACTTAGTTATTTATAATAGCATATACACAATCCGCGCCAATTAGGAGTAATATGGTCTCATTCAATTTATTTACAATGAAACCCATCGCAGTACGCCGCATCGCAACGTCGCGCTTCGCAAAGCAAGGCCACGCAATGCAACTTAGCAAATCGATTATTAAAAACAACAATTCTGATGGCAACAGCCCAAAAAACTATATTGTCAACAAAACACTGACAGCCATTCCTACCTCATCCCCAGCCCATCCCCACCCTTTGTATTGTGTGCTACTTTAATCATTTCTTATATGAACGAAATATTGATAATAACCATTTATCGCCAATTACAAAGATGATTACAACAACTACTACAAAACAAATGGATATCACCATCGATGTGAGGTCGAACTAATATGGGGAGAGTCAAAATTATGTCACATACGAGAAATTTTAACATTTACTTCTATATTCGAAGTACAAGGTATAAATTACTAAACTTGCATGTAATTGTAAAGTAATGCAAATTAATTCATTAGTAAATTGTAGGCGTTATCCAAAGGCCAATCATAATATCTGGAACTAAAGCACTAGAACTCCCACCTCTGTTTCCATCAGTCATGCGACGACAGAAGAAACCGTCCTCAATTCAAGGTACACAATAGACAGGGTGCTTGTACTGATCTACACGTGTCCTATTCACATGGTGTCAGTTTATGTCCCGTGACATCGAACCTTCAGGCATGCGCAGTAATCCCTAACGGAGGTCGCACGGTGTCATTAAATCTCGTGTTATCACGGCATTACGTAATGTATGAGTGGGCATGTCCGGAGAGACCGACAATGTACAGCAGTTTCGTCTCTGAAACAAGATAGTGGACGGACAGAAATTGAAAACATCATATCGTTTCACGAGGCAAATGCGATAAGTTGTCATAAATGCTTTGTTTAATGGTAGTTGACACCAGTCTTCTACAGGTCGATCTGCGATGGCGGGCGGGTCCATATGGACGAATGGTGATGTATAGGACTAACTTAATCGCTAATCCCTTAGCACTGTATACCACGTCCGGGTCTTGGTGACCGTAGAGGAAGATCACGAATCACTTTGTCATACTTTGTTCAAATAATTGGCATTTCGCTAAGGAAAGTTTTCAAAGTCTGCTATTTGTATTCTGCTTCATCTATCACGTTGTCAAAAACCGCTGAATACACTATATTTGAACAGCGCAACCGGTAAAATGAAGCCAGGAGACAAACACATTATGTCACTATGGCAAATTTCCACTTTTCATATGTAGCTATTTCCAGAAACTGTTTTTTGTTTGTTTGTTTGTTTGTTTGTTTGTTTGTTATGAATAGATATCCCAGTAGTTTTTCGTCAATTTCATTACCTAAAAACGATGTTAATGAAAACATGTCATCTGGCATAAACATATATGTTTATGCATTTGTGTGTAGTTAACATGCATGGATATTAATCTTTAAAAGTTCCCATTTAAACAGAAATCAAGCTAAAACACAATGTACACTGTATACACATGTATCATATATTCTATTCGATTATCTCCCTTCCGCTAGAATTCAGACTGGGTGTGGTATTTTAGCATCATCATCATACAGAGTTAGTGTTACCTGTGTTACGGGCGATTTGACCTTACAATTGTCCTTTACCCCGGACGATTCGGTCTCGTGTACAATATGGTATAAAAGTTTGGATGATGGGGCATTACTGTGGTGAATACATCCCGGACGATTCGGCCTTGCTTTTAATTGATTATTTCTTGGTGAAAATCGATATTTATCTAACACAAGCCGGATTGACGCTATTCATTTGTTCATTATAGAGAATTTCAATAAATTTAACATTATTCATTACTGTAGCTATTCAGTTAAACTGTCGGTTAAAATATGAATCGTTTACAACTAGGTCCTGAATACTGATACGTTAGCAAGTGGTAGTCAGTGGTTAGTGAAAAATTTAAATGTTACCACTGAAAAAAACACTCGTTAAAGGTCAAAAGATATATCAATCTGACCTGTCTCAACAATACTAATATCCTCATATTTTTCTTATTTTTTTTTTCTGTCACGTTGCATTTACATAATGGTTAACCACGAAATGATAGGCCAAAGATTCTTGTCAAAACCTTCACCACGAAATGCGTCTATTGGGTTCAAATATCACCACAAGAACATGGACAGGGTTTGTTGCTAAGATTACTTTGTGGTAAATTAACAAGATATGACGGGTTTGAAATGAAGTGCGAAATCATATTATCACAATGAAAGTGGATATCAGTTTGACTGTACTAGGCTTTACCACAAACAAATCGGTGTGTGGTTAGTGCCAGAAGCAAGCATTTACATTACCCTTAGTTATATGTAAAACAATTATCTGTCCGATAAAACCTTATATAATTGGGAAAAGATGGACAGTGAATGCAAAGCTATGAAGAGAGTGGAGACAGGCGTATTTAAATTCCCTCTATCGCACGATGCGTGGTCGGAGGTTCCATATAAATTTTACCACGATAAGGAACTTGTACAGATTAGGTTTACTGACGACTAGTAACCTCCCCTGATATTTAGAAGTCACGGAAAGTTATAACGTCCCCTAAGCAAGGGTGATTTGCCGTGGATTTAATTATAAATATTTGATAAGTCTTTTTCACGGAAAGTCTAAATAAAATTGGTTATTTACCTAAACAAAGTTTTTAAAACGTTTGTTTCGTACTCGGATAAAGCAAAGAGACTGTTTTGTATGTAGATCAAACAGAAATTAAATTTTAATAATTAAATCTGCGTTTGTTTGAAATTCCATCAAATTTTTAATGTCTTGTTGGAATTGAAAAATGAAAAAGTAAAATTCAATTCGGTATCTAATCAAAATATATCCGGGTTTTGACCTTGAAGGAAGACCTTACAGATTTCAATCCATCTGGTTTTATGAAGTCATTCCTTACGTCCAAAGATGGAAATAAAACAGAATTATCGGAAAAAAATTCGATTAACTTTAAAAATTAATTCATTCAGAACCTTGACCATTTTTACGATTACCCAGTCAGTCTGGAAAGTCTACAGAGATTACACAGGGAGTTTATAGCGAGGTTATATATATTTTATCATTTAGGAGAAGAAAAAAAGATTCAAGGACATTGCGCTGAATCATTTGCATCAAGATGCTTGAAAGACTCTTGACGGCTATAGCACAAATGAAATAAATAAACCATTCACGTAGCAGAATGAAGCTACAAAAGTAATAACTCTTTGTGAAAAGAGAAGCAAGTTGAATGTAGTGAGAGAAAAAAAACAGCTTTTAAACGTTTTCACGGAACAAAAAATACAAATTCTAATGAATAAAAACACCAATAATGCCACTTGCAGGTTATGTAAATGTTTATCTTTATGCTGTACAAAAATAAAATGACCTTGTTTCAAATAAACGTCTTCGTGTTTTCTTTCAGAACTATATGTGCGTGTGTATGTATTTGAGGTAGAAAGAGAATAAAGTAATACATTTGTTATACTGTATATGTTACAAATATGATTATGCAATATAATCATATCTGCCGTATAGATCGTCATTTAACGGATATTACATTACTCTATATATTTACTTCTTTGTTGTTCTTGATATTTACAACAATTGCGAAATGAGCGTTCAGCTTTGGATCGCTATCATTCACCGGTTGATTGCCCTTAAGACCTTTTATGTGTGGACGGGCCGTTAAGATTGACCTAATAATAGTTACATTAATTACACTTCTTAATCCAGATGGAAGTGCGCGGGGTAGGGGTGTGGATGGGGGAGGGCGGGGTGGTGGTGTGGATGGGGGAGGGTGGGGTGGGGGTGGGGGTTTACTATGGGAGGAAACCGGAGCACCTTGAGAAAACCAACGTGGATGGGCAGGTGACCCAATACCTTTACATATCCTAATCGAACCCTGAACGGCTATATGAAAAGCGAGTGCGTTGCCACTGCGTCACCAGACCACCCAGAAATATAGGTCCAGTCCTGACATGATTTACATCTATGGCAATAACATGTTTTTACAAAGATATATTTATATACCCGGGCACGGTCGTTTACCACGGATACTCCGTTTCACAGTAAGACACCAGCTCACTGAGTGGGCTTCATTTCAACCAAACAAAGGTGATTGACATAACCAGCGGACAATAGTTGCTGTAGATTAAATAAAATTTATAGTTTTATTTCAAAGTGATTTGAATTGATCCGAAAAAAAGATTAAATAAAAAGATACTTTATTTTCTAACATTTATTCGCCTTGTTTAGAATTCGGTAGCATGCCTCCTCGCCTAACTAGAGCCGTTGTATAGAAATTCGAGAAAACATCTAGTACTAAATGTATATAGAAAGATGTGTTACACTACTGCATCATACTGTACAATCCCGAACACATATCCATTTAATAGTTTCAATTAAAGAAACTTTACTTTAATAGCTTCACATAAAACCGTTACACGACATCACAAGCCTAGAAGATGTAGTGTGTTTGACGCTGGTAACTATATACAGCTTCACCTGTATTTGTACACAGAAGTAGACGTATAGTATAGAAATTTGATCGAAATTATATCACATAAGTGAAAGTTACACAATGCCAGAATTAGTTTGTGTAATCATATCAGTTTACTCCAACAACCCATTTCATTGTAACCAGGCTTTTATTAAGCTTAAGTGAAACCCTTGGAGCTTTTCGATCACACAATGTCACACAATATCGACTAAACTAGCAAACAAAAACACCCGCTGGCATCAAACTAACTATTTGTAGCATTTCACAAATATCCTATTTTCGTTTTTTCTGCTCTTGAGCAAACATTTGTTATTTACAAATGGGTCCAACTGGGTAAAAATCAACAGCTGTACATCCGGAAATTTCTACCGGACTCCTGCTCTCTAATTATTATCTTGATCAATTAACTATTCAATTAGAACATTAATGAAATTACTAATGACAATATAAACACGCTGGTGGTGATTCCTGGGGTTCTCAGTGTGTTGGGATATCGATCACAGTCCTGATCACAGTTGGAAAACCAACTGAAACAAGCCTTTAGTCTCTACACAAGATAGAATTTTTTTAATTGTAATTATGGTGATTTTCGTCGTAATGACATAATCTTCTAATGTTTGTTTGGATGATTGCATAACTGTCCAGCCGGAAGTTACATATTTTGTATCGACTTCACGCTGTTATGCTCTCTGTGCATTGAGTGTTTGTGTCGAGCTGACAATCATTGACTAGCCATTTTAGATGCCATCAGCCACACATTTTATTTTCATACTTTCACAAAGTCATACCAGGGGCAATGTTTACAGAATCTATATATACAGTATCACTGCAACGGGCATAGGTGCTTGGTTGTGAACCCGCTCAGAAATCAGAATTTAAAATAACGAGAGTTTTCTTTCTTTCGGAAATGTCCTTAAAGGGTTTCCCCCTTTTTTTCTCGCATTCAACGGTAGCAGTACATATACATGCTGTCACATCATACTTCAGTATCGGTCTGCACCGAGTGCTATCAGCCCAATGACAAAGCTTACTGTCCTTGTTAAACTTTGTGACGTACCAGGTGATGGTCGTCAGCTCCAGATAACTACAAGAGGATTTATATGCGAGGTGAGATAACAGCGAATAATTGGAATAGAATTAAAAAACATAGCTAATACAAAAACATTTTCCAGCACCGGATGGTATCAAGCAGGCCTGCGTTACACATCTTCATCCCCACCAAGTACATATCTTGAATAACACTTACATATCAATGAACACATTACAGTTTCGAGAAAAAAACATGGATTTCTTTTGATCTTAAAATTATTTCTGTAGTTTATGGTTGGAAGAGTTGTCCAATGATTCGATTTAAGATCTCTCTTGGGGGTATGTTTGTATTAAGTAGGAGATGAAACTCTAACGGTCGTGCAGAATGTGGCGATATAACACATTTCCTGTATTTGTTTATATTGTCAAATGCGACGGAAAGCTCTTTATTGCCCTTTCTCTCGTTTTAAGTTTTTAATTCTAATAGAATACATAAGCACATTTCTGGTCTTCCACGTGCAGCATATGTATATACTAGTCGATATTTCATAAATCCTGTGATTAGCTTTGCCAAGATTTTACAGTGTATGTTTGGTTTTACTCAACGCCGAAGACAAAGCAGCATTGTGTACATCTGGTGTCTTTGTGTTAATGTATAAGTTGCTGCAATATTTGATGAATAATTGTTAATCATCTTTTATTTAAAATCCCATCAATTTTCTAAGAAGGTCATAGAAAGCAGTTAGATCCAGGAAATAAAACAATTCTCCAATGACATTTGTGTTAACGAGTAAATATCTTCACGTGATAGAAAAAAAGTAAACAAGTCATATTGACATAACAAAATAACGGTATTTGTTTTCAAAGTCGAAGACAACAACCATAAATATGTGTTATCAGGTAACTACACATCAGTCTACCTGATAATCAAATGCATGATTCACCGTTAAGTTTGTCTTATTAAGAACATTTCGTTATAATGCGTGTTTATATATATCTACGGCGTATAACCTTTATCGGTACCAACGACTGGTATTAGCAGAACCCTACATTATTGATGGTGTTAAACATTACGGAGGCGGATGTTAGGTAGAGAAATAGATTACACTAGAGACGGAAGGCCACGGGAAAACGTCTGTCTCAGCACCAGTTTACCGTATAAGGTCAAAAGTGATGTAGATTTAAAGGTGCACGTGATTTGTTTTGGTAAGAAATGTCCACAGTTAGTTATTTCTGTACGTTTTGTATGTTAAACTCGAAATTTTTTTTTTTCAAACTATACACACAATTCCAAAATCGACTCGCTGATTATTGTATTAGTCAGAGATAACTTCTTTTCTCTACTATTTAAGGAACATAAGCTTCAATATAATAGCTTTTAAAACTGATTTACCTTTGTTTAAGATATATTCAGGTAGGTATGATCAAAAATGACGACGGAATCACAATTCTTTATCTCAACTATGGGTGTTCTTAGTGATGAGCGCCCCAAACTTAAGGAATGTTATGTATTATGTTCCTTGCCCGAGACAAACCGAGATCTTTAAATTAATATTTGATGCTTTCTGGATAACTTTCGGCAGTTAAAACTGAAAAGTCTGTTTTACGACGTGAGCGGATGGGTTAGCATACTACTATGTCCAATTTGAAACATTTTGATGTACTTTGAAAGCGTTCTCAAGCAGATATATCGCCCACGTCGTCTTAATTTGCATGGTAATTACTATAATCTAGGTTCAGGCCAGAAACTGTTCCCTAGTTGACATTGAACTATTTAAATTTTATTTCCTTGAATAAAAAATGGTAACGTCAACAGAATATGTAAAAATTGTAGACAAATTAACGCAAAAAATGACATGTGCATTTCAGCACGAAGAAAGGGCGACATTGCCAAAATGTGTCCATGTGCGTTATATATAGATTATCATGCATACTTGGAGATCGTATGGAATAAATATCCTGTTATACCCTTGGACAAATTTACAACTTTTTAGATTTACATTTGTGGGAGCGCACAACGCTACATGACGTTCGATGTGCATACGGTATCTGCACAATGGGTACACGACAGGAAAACTACGACATAGGCTATCGCACACCGTTCGTTGTGCTGTTCTTCCGCACAAATGTGCGGTTCTGTCGTTGTTGATATGAATTTAGAAATGACTTATATATAAGTGTGGTATAGGGTTAATTCATTTTACAGCTTAGTATGTCTGCTGATTAATTATCTCCTAATTAAGCCAAAAATCTATAGATTTGACAGTGGCTAATTCATCAAATACAGACTGAATATACACAGACATGTATACACTCGTAGTGTAGATAGTTTTATCTACAGTGTCGTATTTGTCCAGCCCTGGTGTATGGACACTCAATATATATATACATTATATATGTTAACATTAAATGGACGTCTCTTTATATCACAGCAACAAATCATTCAAAATCTCATGCCGTCAGAAAGGAAATTTTATTTTCATTACTTCAGTATTATTCTCATTGTTCTTCCATTTTGTAAGCAAAAAATATACCTAGATAAATTTTAAGTGTTGCGTTTGTTATACGGGAGATCAATACCGAATATAGGTAATCTTTGTTGCCCGAGGCGCGCAGCGCGACACTTCCTGAGGTGTTAAAGTAGAATATATACGATAAAAAAGACTAATTAAAGCAGTGTTCAGTGTTATTCCGTAAACTGTCAAGTCAAATATGACTTTTTATAAGCACAGATCAATACACATACGCCTATGATTGCTATCAAATCAAAACTACACGAGTATTCCGTCCGATCTACAATCTGTTATACATGTGTACTAGCAAAACATTTTTACCATACCGCACAAGGTGTGTGGGATCATATCGCTAGATACTGTAACTGTATACTGTGCGGACGATGTATGCACGATATGCGCAAGACGTTTTTGGTTATTTCAACTTAACGTCACCACAGTTGTTAAAAAAAATATACCTCAGAATTTACCACCATTACCTAACACAAGAAAAAAATTATAAAAAAGAAAGAAAAAATAATAATAAAAGAGGACAAAAAAAAAATAATTAGAAAAAAAATCGAAACAAATTGAAGAAAAAAATAATTCAACATTATTGAGGTACTTGGGTGTTTTAGAAAGAGTTATTTTTCTATTTTACTGCATTATCTCACTGATTGCAGGGGGAAACTAGTATAATAATGATGTTACATGTTTATGACCGCCATCTTGGGTTTTGCATGACGTGTTCAATTAAGTAAAAAACCTAATTTTATAACTTAATTGTACCAAGCAGTTACCATAGAAAATCTTTATTGGCAATGTTCGCTGTTTGACTAGAACGATGGACCAATCAGGGAAGAGTAATGAGAAATGATCTCTTAAAATGCTTACTGAGCAACGAGGTCGCGAATAGTTGTACTGTTATATCAAAATTGTACTGTTATATCAGTTTTGTATATTACCACTACAGGTCTGTAGTCGAGTACAACACTAGGCTATGCCAGTAGAAGGTCGCGTAACACTGAAGTGCAACTGACATCAACACGAAAAAGTCAATCACGTGCGACCTACCTTTTTACTAACGTGACTGGTAGATACATATCATTACAAACAAGCACAGACGATAAATCTTCATCCTCAGCCGATTAAGGTTTTTACCCGAAAAATTTGCTTGTATCAACTCTCACAGGTCTGAAATTTATCGCACGTACAAGCTAGACAATGACAGTATTGGCAGTTTATGCCTTGAGTATCACGGGTGGGTGTAGACATCTCAGGTGACTCCTGATGTACATTCACTCTTGTTTACATTTTACATCAGGAAGCAAACTCGCATGTCTTCGTGCAATTTACTAAAACATCTTTAAAAGTGATATCTCACGAATGTCAAGCGTAAAAGGGCATCAGCACTGGCTACAATAAAGGAAAGATGAACAGCTTAGTCTGTATATAAATTATTGTATACCAATGAAAACAATCTGTCGAAATTCAAGGATGCGCTCTGCTATATCGTTGATTTTATTTCACTACCTTTTCCAAAATATTTTGTCCACTTAAATTTTAAAATGTGATACTGTCTGAAAAAAAAAACCATCAGAAAACAAATATATACCGAAAAGTCATTTGAACGTTAATTCAATCAAAATCCAACGAAACTATCACACAATCAGAACAACGCAAAAATTTACAAGGGGACTCCTGAAAAGTAGAAAGATAATAAGACCATATGTTCCGGAGGGGTTAGCGTTATGCAGATCTTGATCAATCGTAGTATGTAAAGTGAAGTTCCTTAATGAGAACAATGTATACAAAAACCGAAAAACTAATGATGCTAATGATCAGCGAACGCGTCATATCACACAAAGAAATGGAGTGTTTCTCAATGCCTTCACTTGGAGGACAGTAAATCGTCTCCATAATCTGCATCAAGCTCGATCTCACGAAATACTGTGTTTGTAACTTGTTAGTTCCCGAAATCTTGCTACATGTATTTGGGGCATAGCATAAGATATCGAATCTATTGCAAATATATTATATATTAATAGATTTATTGTACAATCACTGACATCGAGGTCATCGGCAGCCGAATCTTTACAATTTTTATTTATGTAAAATTTACAAAGACACCAGGATGTAAATGACTTCCATAGGGTAAGCTTATTCACAATGTTGGTACAACATTTTCAATATCAATATAATCAAGGCAAATTTTACTGCGTCAATGCATATAAACATTATAGTAAAGGAGCTGTGGAGGCATATACAACAAAGGGGAAAACACAGTCATCATCAATTGTCGTAACAAATCAAAGCGTACTGGAATGGTTCATATTTTCTGCATCAAATCTGAAAACCGCTGTGATGTCTCCGGTCCACAAGTGTTACATCTATCACCGGCCTAGCACACCAGACGAAGCCTCACCTTCATAAATCCAACCGAAAGAATTCAGGTAAACATGACTGCCAAATGGATCTTGGAATTACTTATGTGTGGTAGCAAATCCTAGCTAGCCAGTTAATTACTGCTACGAAAGCACCACAAATTCTTAATGCATTTCAACTCACACATTTTACAAGGGCTGTAATTTAAAACGAGTTTGGTTCCTTCTAGGCGTTGATATCTACGATATGTTAAAGTTTCCCCGCGTGTTTGAAGTTAGACTTTAGAAGTGTAATTAAGTGTTAATTATCTGTATCTACTTAGGTTAGACTGTTTTAACACTTGATACATGTGGCCGATTGAAGTATTCGGGTTAGCATTACGACTTCAATTCTGATAATTATATCTTGTTACGTAAACTCATAATTTGTTTCCCTGCCCGGGTGCTTCTAATGTATTTCAATTTGAATTGGAAAGGCATCATCCTATGATTCTATAAATATCACCACGTGCTGTCAACGATAGATATAGCTGTCATGGCAACAATCGAAGAGTGAAATATACTGGTTTATAAAATGTTTATTCCAATGGAATAACACATGGTAATCAACAAAATATATGGGCTGTTGAAGTGCGTTTGACTCATTCCCTACGCCATTCCAGACACTTGTTTCTGAGGCAGGAATAATCTAATTAGGGGCTTCCATATCTCACGGAGCATTTGCACTTCATTACTTAGAGTTATCGTACAATTGCTTGCTTCTTTCTCTCGGTTACCTAACGCCAAGGATTTTTAGCGTTAATGTTGTTCTTTCTATAATGAAATTAAGAGATACGGGAAACCACACGTACACTGAAAGATTTCTATAATAAGATATTCCAAATCTTTAAATATATCTTGAACTATCTAACTAAGGATAATTTTAAACCCTTTTGTCTTTTTTGTGCTTTCGACACAACACGTGTTTATGTACGACTTAACATGGCAGGATAGCCATGTGGTGTTTCCGGTCAAAGAACATCAGACAATGATAACGAATATGATTTTAATAGTTGCATGTCGACATCGGTAGCAGCGCATGTTGTTTAACCCTTAAGAGCACCAGAGGAGCCTAAAGAATTTCGCTAGTGTATAATAGATCAGATTAAAATACTGTTCCAACAAACGTGCGGAGCTTCGCAGTCTTATCTTACAGACTGTTTCTGTGTTTCCTTTGTTTTTGGCACATGTGGATCGTTCATCAAATCAATCCCTAAACTTTCCTTTGGTATCTGTAATCTATGGATGATGTGTGGTATTCGCCATCTTTGTACCTCCATTGCTTTGACTTTGTTAACCTTTTTCGCCGGATTTCTAGCGTTCATGCCATTTTTGTAGCTTCCGCAAGCGCATATTAACCCAGTGTTAGGAAACACCTGTCTTATACGACAGAACATATTTGACCAGCCAGTATATTTTGATTGACTTCCGCGAGAAACAGACACGAGGAAATGTTATCGTGACCCGTTTTTGTGTATTCTTAAGGGACCTGAAACAGATTGGGATATTTTTAGGAGAATAGTTGAACGCAAGACGTTTTAGTGTCTAGATAAAATTGAAAGATATGACATCAGCAATTCTATCAAGTTTGGTTTCGCCTGTCTCTCGACTCTTGATCACCTCAAAATCAAACCCACATGTGAGCAAAAGAGTTAAATAACAACTCTCTTAATTCATTTTGGCGTCTACCCCTAGGTCTGCCGCGTTCATCACGCCATGTCAGTATAGAGGTTTGATCAAATTTATTTTTTTACAATTTAGTTATTTCCACCTAGCATACGGATGAGAAGAGATGTTTCTGAAAATATACACAATATTTGGATCTTGTTTATTTAAATCGTGATAATTGGAAAGTACAGATTATTTGCATTTGTCTGCCGACATCCAGATGGATTACGTGAATTTTTTTTTTTTTTTTTTGCCCCTTGCGCGTTCATTTCGATCGTATATTCCTTATTCGTGGCATTTAAAAATCAAAGTACTGGAGTACTGATTTGCCCTTGGGTAGTACATGTATTACGGAAACATTCGTAATGCTCGACAATTGTTTCACGTGCAGTTTGGTTGCTGTATTGTGCGAAATTGTTTTCTGAGAATAAACTTACATGATACTTTGATACACATGTATATTGACCCTAAGGAGATAAACATTGATAAAAGTGTATGATATTTTATGAGTGAAACGTCTTGTGAACAATATAAGACTACTCAATCTGAAAGATAATTGCAGAGAATGTTCGACAATCTTAAGAGAAATAACAACGATGAGAACGGTTCATGATCTTTTATCGATGGGAACGCCAGACAAAAAGCCGAGCAATGGAAGAACTGGCACCATTGTAAATTCCTGATGACTAATATCAGGAACGTTATATGTCTTATCAATAAGTTTATCGTAACTTGATGTAACACGACGGAAGAATAATAAAATGGTATTTTCTCTAAAGGGAACGCCAGAAAACCAGAATGCAGTCAAGTACTTTTAGAATTATAAGTGAAAAACAGATTGATGCTGACTAAAGTGTCATATGATTCGCGCAATATTTTAGTGTTATTCGGAAGTTACCAATAAAGGATACCATCAAATTTCAAGAGCGACAGCATGAGATAGCCGGCAATGGTAACGCCTTGTGTTACAAAACGAATACCTACCATCTACAATAGTTTACCTCATCTATTAATTAAGAATGCCTGCACTGTTTATCAAGTTCCGCTACAACCGACCACGTTGATAAAATCGTAGTGTTACCAAGCTTATGTAGAAAATGTAACAAAAAAACAAAAAAATCAATTTTGGGTCGATAAACCAGACGAGTAAAACAAATAAAAACATTGTTTAAATAAATTAATACAAAAAATGAATGGTTTATGTGTACATAAGCTATCGATGCTTTTTTTAATCGATAAATAGAAATTTAGTTCGGTGTTACAGGTTCCGTGAACGTATACGAAAATGTACCGGGCACCGGTGGTTGTGATTACGAACCGGTTCCGATTTCGTTCGTCCTCACATGACATAGTCCAACTTGCTATAACTGTCACCCCTAACACACATGTCAGCATGTGCAGTTCTTCCCATTTATCACCGCCAGCATCATCAGCAGCTTCGTCCTTCCTTCACGTAC
Source organism: Ylistrum balloti (assembly GCF_031769215.1). Lineage (NCBI taxonomy): Eukaryota > Metazoa > Mollusca > Bivalvia > Pectinida > Pectinidae > Ylistrum > Ylistrum balloti. The sequence goes on along the minus strand of NW_026782165.1, from coordinate 145,971 downwards.
TACAAGTCCCAATGCAAGGTGTTGTCTAATCGCGTGCACTCCATCGAAAGCTGTCAGTGGCTCTCGCAACAATAAATCTTTGACCCGAGTCGTAAAACGCTTCGTCTTTCACTGCTACATTTACAACACGTGGTTCTTCTTGATGTCAGAGAAATTCGATGTTTGTAAAATTGGACTAGAAAATTGGGTAGAACGGTATGAGCGTTCCAATGTCATAATTCTAAGTTGTTACCCATTGAATGGTGCGTCATAGGATTTAGGGAAAAAAACCTGCAGTTGAGCGAACTGAACAAAACTTTAGAATTGTTGTAATGTTTAAAAGTGCAAGGAAAGGATTGAAATACAATGTGTATTGCTGCTGGAAACATTGACAGAAATATACCCTATCGCTACAAAGATTGTAGAACACACTTAGAATATATGGTTGATTCCAAAGGTATGTTTAACAATAAACAGTAACAAAAATAGGAGAAAACCATTCGATTCGAAACAAAGGGAAAACGAGCTATTGAAATCACACGTTGAGGAAAGAGTACAAGTTTATTAGTTGATCCAACTTAACGAAGTGGAGTACATATGTACAAAATGTTCTCCATTATGCGGTTTACAGGGGTGTAAATGAAAAAGGTGTTTTGATTGCGGTGATACATCATTACCAAAATAAACAAACCGCCTTATCTCTGTTTTATCATACTTTAAGATGACTGTTATCACTCGATATACACGGCGTCATTAGTATTCACAAAAGATAATGACATACAAATACAAAGAAACATTGTTTTTAAATGCGTGCTATGAGCACATTATATCATCTGTAAAAATTGTTAAACGAGGGTTTGGAATTCATAAACGATCTTGGTAAATTAAGGAAATGGGAAGAAAAAGAAAACGATGTTTTAAATATTTGTGTAAATTGTTTAGGGTAATAAATGAATACCCACTCGGTTTTTAAACCTGATACAGAATGCCAACAATAGAAAATGTGTGGAGCTATGTCAGTCAAACTTAGGGTCCTATTTAACAAAGGAAGTGTGAGTCTGACGAAATCAAATATTCCTTTCTTCTGTCGTTCGAGTAGGGATCATTTTTTCTCCTTTGATTAATTATGTTCGTAATGCCACTTGCATCTTGGTAGATTTCTGCACATGAGGTCTATAGAACAATTACATGTGTTTATACAAATATACGTACATCACCAATTTGTTTTTACAATTAATTAACGTCTGTATAAAATTTGAGTTTATGAGAATAGGTTGTGGTGATCTCCGGCTCATGAGTAATAGGAATACTAATAAAAACGCATTGTTAAACAAACAGAAAATTTCTACTTTATAACATAAATAAAGAAAGCTACATGCTGGTGATATCCATCGTGTGAGCGAATCGAGAAATATTACGATACGCTAATGATAGAAAACGTCTAGAGGTTCCAAATACGATTTTATTGAGAGAGTTAATGTTGAATACGTCAATCTATTTTACGATCCATTTAAAACAAATTGGTACTTTTTACCTACTCGTAAATGTACTTGTAAACGATGCGGTCATTTGAATGTAGCAAATTACACCTGTTATGTTTACTATCATTTATTCTTCCAAAGGTAAAATCCTATGAATTTGTGTAATTATCGGACGAACTTGTGGATCTTCTAAATGTGGGGTACTTCGATCAGCACTTTTATGAGAGCATTGCCTGGAAGAATGAAATATTAGGTTTCAGCTCTCTACCGGCTTGTAAATAAACGGAATAAAAACTTTGAAGAACTTTTTTTCCGTTTGAAAATGCACTTGCGTACATTTCGAATCATTTGTCCTCATACTTTCTTCAAAAACAACATAGCATTGTTTGGAAGGAGTGCACATATAAGTGCTTAGCTGTTACGTAACACAGGACAGAGCTCACAGAACTTTCAGCAGATAAAACATAAAAAAATAATTAAATGATGACTCAGAGAAGAAAACGAGCATAGACATTAGGACAAAACATAACAAATAAACTATATGCGAATACGTATGTGTAGACAAAATCATGATTCAAACTTAAGATAAATTAAATTTTATCAAAATATGAACAAAATTTGTATGGGGACCTTTAGAAAACCAAACAAACTTCAAGACAACGGTTTCTGGAACGGAACTACCCCTGGAGGAGACTCCAGAACAAAGCACAAAGTGACGTTGGTGTAAAGACATCAAAATCAAATGGAAGGAGAACATGAGGCGAGAGGACCACACAACAAAATGGATTGTTATTAGAGCAGGAACTCTTCGCTAAAAGAAGGATATTGTTTACTTGGTTACAACTAAAATACCAGAAAGATAAGTACAAACTAGAATAGTAAAATGAAAATTGAAAAAAATGGAATAAAATTTGGAGACACCATTACAAATCGGAGGTAAAACTTTCGGGCAAAAAAAAAACAAGAAAGTTATTCTTATGTCTTGTCATGCGTGCCCCTATTTAGCTTACAGAATATATGATAGTAATCTGTGGATAAGAATATTATCTTTATGCCATATAATAAAAATTAAAAAATTAATTGAATCATTGGGGTAGTGCATTTCCCCGTTTAGAGTTTTAGCCTTTCTCTCGATCACTTTTGATATTTTTAGTCGCCTACCGGACTTCAGAATTTAGGACATCCACATCACTGACTATCCTAGAAGGACGGAATCGCTGTACGATGCAGTTTAATTCACTGTTTGGCTCTACCGTATCTAAATCTAAATTTGTTTTAAAATGTGCAATTCACTCGTGTGTCTTTTGTACAAGCTTTGAAATGTTCTAGCTAAAAACAGTCCGGTGTTAACAATGCTTTCAAAATGAGTACAGATCAATAAGCTTTTATTAAATGGAAGCAACTGTTCATGTATGTAATGATAGATAAAACGCTACATTACTGATCATATCATAGTCAAGTAACCCGCATAATTAAATGCATTGCCGTTCGTTGAACAACTCTTGGCGGGATATGGATCGATATCGATCAAATCAGGACCCTTAAGATTAAATTGGTATCTATGTAAAACAAATAATCTTTGTTGTAGTCAGTTTTATATTAAATTTATTTGTGTGCGGTATGGATGTTACACAGCACCGCGAGCGCCACAGACCGGCTTGTTCGCAGTATTGTTAGACTACAGTTATAGGCAGAAACGTACGTAACACCACACAATTAAAATACATATATACATACTGACAGCATCTGTTTTACATGAGTAAGTTATTTAGACATTAGAATGCTACTAAATGTTGGATCATTTTTAACCATTTATAAATGTGTGTGTTGGGAAGGGTTGCACATTCGTACACTTTGGATAGTTGATTTTTCCATGGTATCAACTATTTTTTGTAAAGTTACATAATGCAGATATAGCGGACGGGTTCAGGATCCAGGTATATGATGGTGTTATTTGCTACACATATTATGTACGTTTCCATCGTAGAGATAAAGAGTAGAGGCATTAGTGTATAGGCTGCAGTTTTAGTTAACAGTAACACTTACAAATACCAAGTTGTAAGTAATTGGTACAGATACACCGTATAAACACAGGGTTCAGGACAAGGCACAATAAAAGGGTGTTGAAAAAGGATATTAAGTGAATATTTTTTCCAGTAAAGTGTAGTGCTCTCTGTGTATTTTCTTTCAGTTAAAACGGTGTCAAACACATTGTCGGATTGGTAGACGGGAAGACAATAACTCGATAAGCATGCCGATAGCACTGTCACTTAGAGAGCTATATAAATTTGAAGGTTATAGTTCAAAAATGATGAAGACATATGTTGTGTGAAAGCGACATGAACATCAGTCAAAACCAAGGGTATCGTTCTTCATCGGAAGCAACATGCAGCACAACCGTCCAATTACTGCGGCTGATCGTGCTGGAGTGTTCCTGCGTCGGCAGTACCGTGCGAGAGCGGTCTAATCTCACATAAAATGTCGAGGAACGTACAACGGGGCAATTTAAAACAATTATGTCAAAGTTGGGCTGTCTAACAGAATACGATATTCGGTAGTCAATACATGGCAGCCATGTAATCATTGGTGGATTACAATGTGGATAATTTTACACAACTCCATATAGTGTGTGTGCAAGCTTCCCATATCGGTGGCATGTGTCTAGTTCTGCTACTAACAGAGACTTCGGGATGAGTCAAATCTCCCGAGTGTACCATCCTCGATTCATATCTCTCGGAGACCATTTTATTTGTCCTAGGTTAGTCTCAAGTTATAACGAGTTTAAGTATCAGACGATCAATAGGTCACGAGAAGGTTCGCAACCACGACCACGCTACCGTGTCACTATTACCCTTCTGCTCGGCCTATGCCGAGCCTGTCGGCATCCTGGTAAAAGCGATAAATAATTACCAATTTATGGATAAAAGAGATCCTAAATACTCACCTACTATATTTGAGACAAATCTATATTGGAACCAGAAGCTCCGCTCAGGGAATCCAAACCACATTCCTCTTGAAACCGAAATCATTTGTAACGACAATTATCATTGGTTCGTACTGTAAACGGTTTACGTCTGCAGGTGAAAATGTAATTGTCGTCTGATCGAAGCTAAATGTGATCTCTCAAGAGTCATTGAATAGAAATATTTTGCCTGGAATCTGAATGAGATCTTAACCGTGCACTAACAGAGAGATTCTGTCAGTTCCGTCTTCAAATGTCTGTGATTAGCTGTTGATAGTGAGTTTTCTATCGAGTTTTCAGCTGCCCCAGCAATCTTGTCTTCATCGACCCCGGAGTAAATGATGTCTGAACAATTCAACTCTAAAAGCTTAAGTCCAATTCCCAATTTCTGGGATAAAATAAAAGTGGCAAATAGTTTTTCACGTAACTGATTTCGCGCTGATTGGCAACCTCTTCTTCAGATTGAATGTTGACTATAAATTTCTTTGTGAGTCGATAATTACAGTTCTATAAAATGGAAACTGGCAGTAATTAATGTGTAAATGAACATCGTTAAGCATAATGTATAGGAAATAGACATTTTGCGTGAAAGTCAGTACATATATTCAAGTATACATTAGTACCTAATCTTCGTCAGGAGAGAAATCAATAGGTCGACAGTGTAAAAGGCAACTGTACGTGTACAATACAGTAGACTGATATTAAAACTAGCTGAAGCAACGGTTTGATTAATTTTAAGACTACAATTAAACTTTTAAAAAAGAAAATACCCACTTATGAACATAATCATAACGCAAACTCTAATTCAATAAACTATGTTAACAAAGGAAAGATTTAACCGGAGACTCCCGTGAAGGAGAGTAACACCAGATGTTTCAGAAGAGAAAGCGTCTTCTGCTTCATTGCTTCATATACCATACCCGCAATGTCAATCCAAGTAATGGATGGCATGTTCTCTAATGAGAGCAAGGTGTAAAACAACGGAACCTACAGGCAGACCAACTCGCACCAAACACATCCAGCTTCATATCACATAAAGAAGACTATTTCTCTGTAATATTACTAACCTGTATCTTTTGAAACCCTGGGTCATCAGCGTGTTCATCAGATGACGACTTCTTGAACGAAAATGGTTTTAATGGGAATAGGACCTTGAATGAAAGTTAATTGTTTGGGCAATGTATACATATCTATATTATAAAAATGAAGGGGAATTCAGTAGGTTCCACTCAGAATTAACCTACCTCAATGGCGATTAACTTGATAAGTCTTAAGAAAAATACATGATCGGATTTATTGTACAAGAAACAATGTCTGCAACCTGTCGTGTAGAAACTTTTACTTAAACAAGACAACTTCAATGGCGAGAATTCTTAATATAAGATTCTGGTGCCAGCATTGCAATAACATTTAGTAATTAGCATTTTTATTAATCGTTTCTTAAATATTATTACACTAAATACAGACAGATAAAGATGTTTGTGAAACTACTGTGTATTCAGCTAAAACCAGTTGGTTCACAATCCCATCCTTCAAACTCAAGTATTTTTCAATGCTTTGCTTTCACTCCAATCTGATCTGAACTCAGCTTCTGAGAAATATAAACAAGGATAATTACAGGCACCACGCCGCAGACTAATTGTTATTTCTTACAATAAAGACTATCTATCGATTTTTGATGACCATCAGACATTTCTCATCCGATTTGTGATGTGTCAGTAAGAGTATTTAATCTCGGCTTTACCTTGAAGAATATAACGGCGCGGACCACGGTGTAGGTGATTTATATACATAGATCATTCGGATGGAACTGTAACGCAAAATTAGAGCCGACTCACCAAGAAAAGGCAAAATGTGGTTACAACATATCCTACAATTTCTTAATCAAAGAAGATAAACATAGGTTTTTGCAACAAATACCGAACACTAAACAATAACGTGTCAAAGATCAGGCGGACATTAAACAAACTTTCCATACTTCCATTCTTTAAAATAAAACTATTGAAGAAAATATATTACTGACAACAAAATATTCAATATATAATGTTTCATTTAGAAGAAGTTAATAGCACATTTTTATACAAATCTAGAATTATGTTCGGACTCGAATTCGTCTGGGACTCATTTCGGCCTCTGAACACAGCCGTATAAAAAAAACACAATAATTGTTAGGACATATTTTTGGTGGCATGACATTCGGCTATACTCTGACTTTATCCCAACCTTACACGTGAATTTAATGTCAATATGATGTTAGATGCATGATGTAACCTGACATCTCCTCGCAACAATGGAATCACTGACAGGGATCACAACAGCACAAAATATGACCGGCGAAGAGCATTTTTTTTTTATTTAGATATTCATTTGGGGAAAATGTAATCTTCGAATATTGTTCACATGTGTACTTTTTACATACTTTACACTGATATTACATTATATTCCGTATATAATGTTTTATTTAGAGGACAACAAGTGAATAACACATCTTTTAACAAAGTTTGTATCATTTTTAGTACTGTAAATGCCAAATATAATTGTATATAGTGTAATCTATAGGATGAGCACATATTAGCATGTCTAAACTTTGATAATGGTGCTATTATGAATACATTATAACTTTATAGTGGATACAATCATCAGGACCGCGAAGTTCATCCCTCAATCACATGATACCTCATCTCATGCATTCCTGACAAATCGACAAATTAAAGCACAATAACGAGAGTTGGTTACGGAGACGATGGATGGCCAATAACAATATTGATAGCCTGAAGAATAAAACGTAATCCTAATGCCAAGCTATCACGACAATAGCCAGTTGACTTTTTGTTCGCTATTATTTGAATTGCAATATTACTACTACATTTGAGAAAGTAGGATCCAGTTCGAACTTAATAATATTGAAATATACAAATCATAACAAAGGACTGACACGTAAGTAATATTAATATTTCGTTTTAACAGAAATGAATTGCTCACCCTGGAAGACAGAAACGAACTATACATCCAAAACACTAAATTCATGTGTTTTAAAGTTCAATCTTAGAAACCAAAAGTTGAACCTTAAAAATGTACAACCTATTAAGACTAAACGACGATTTTCCTTCCTGATTTTTTAGACGCATGTATGTCATGGATAGATATATGTACATGTACCAAAAGAAATGCAAAAAAGGCAAATACGACCTCCTGCCAACTTAGGATTGTCTTTAGGGGTGTTATCATTCCCTGAATCACATGAGACACCCGTCGTTTTGGCCAGCAAAAAAAATGAATAAGCAGCTGCGGGTACATGCTATCAAATTCAAACATCAGATACCTACTCGTAAAATCTGCGCTTTTAAAACCTACCCTACTTGTCTCCCTTTCAAATATGTTACCAATCATATAAAGAATTTCATTTAGAAAATTGAACAGTTCTGGATTGAAAATGTGGTTTGTCTGTGACACGTTGTAGCGGTTTAGCAGATCACATGATCCAGTCTATGATATGTGAATAGTTATTTGGTCTTGTTCCTGTCGTTGAATGTAGCCGCGGCTGTCGTCTGCTCATGTTGGCGCCAAAATATAGACAACGTGATCACTTAGGCTGTCCAGTCTGGTAGGTTCGATCTAAGCGGTATTGGCTATATCTGACAGCTCGATTGTAGGAAAAACGGAACCGACAGAATCCAACTATCAATGTTAGTGGCCTTGGTCAATAATAAAGAGTAATATATTAACGATATTGTATCATTGGTGTTGTGCTGTTGATTTGCCGCGAAGAAAGGAGGATTACATGTGCCTACCTGTATATCGACAAGCGTGGTGTCAGACACCGACTATCTATGTACCGTCAGTCCAGTCGGCTATCTATAGCAAGCAGACGGTCGACTTCACCGTCCTGGATTGTCTGTTTCTGTGATAATGACATGAATGTCACGTTTGTGTTTGATTTCGACATCTCAATAAGGAAACTACATGTACGTTTTACGTAATCTAAATTTCTAAGTTTCTGCTTTTGATATTTAAACTTCTATTCATCTTAGGCAAATATTGTTTTTTCTACGACTCACCAAAATCTTACTTTCTAACAGAATATTTTTAATTGGATAAAACAAAAAAGAAAAAAAAAAAAGAAAAAAAAAACCCTTTTTTGGAAAATGATATCACATCTTCACATTTTCATTAGTCTCGCGAGCCCCCGCAAGTGCTATGACAGAGACCAGAACAAGACATGTCTTGAAAATAAACATACATCATGCAAGAACAAGAATTGTTTTCGTCAGATTTCTTCCCTGGAGAACAAGAATTCGCCTGAGACACATTTCGGCCTCTGAATACAGCCATATCGTAAACACCACAATGATCGTTAGGACATATCATTGGTGGCATGATATTCGGCTATACTCTGACTTTATCCCAACCTTACACGTAAATTTAATGTCAATATGATGTTGGATGCATGATGTAACCTGACATCTCCTCGGACAGTGGAATCACTGACGGGGATCACAACAGCACAAAGTACGACCCGCTGAGAACATTGTATTTATTTTAGATATTCATTTGAGAATTAATTAAATAGTGTTGGGGTGTTTTTTTCTACGTATCTCACACTTAAATTAAAGTATATTATAGTTTCCTTCCTAATTTCCTTTCTGTTTCTTTGCTACTTTCGAACGCATGTAATGTTCTAATTACGTTGATGATATACATTATATATATTCATATACATGCTTCTAAATAAATCATAGTAAATGTATTCGATGATATCACATGTAGGTTGGAAAGCATTCTCCGTGATGCCAAGCAAGGTACACAACGCCATATCTAGTCTAGACCTGACTTTAATCATCCTTACTTCCTTATTAGTGTACTTTCAATTATTTGCTGTGTTTTCAACACTGCGAAGAGACAAGAGAACATTAATTCTGTACCAATGGAGTTATAGCCGTATCAATGACACGGTAAGGGCGCGTGTAAAACCAGCGCCGCACGTACTCATTTGTCTACATGCTGGGCTTATTTAAGAAAGCATGACGAAAGAAAGTCATGTCATTGCCTGGACGAAACGTCCTTTTTACCACCGCCAGAACAAAACTAGGGTAACTGTCGTCATAAATAGAACAAATTAGACGAAATATCTTTCTTAGTGGTAGGACAGATTATAGAGGAAATCATCCTCACAGCTGATAAAAATATCGTTAGTCTTACCACTGCCTGAACAAGATGAAGCGTCATACTAAATACTGATAGGACTAACGCCATCCTAAACCTGGCGGAGCAGCGTTAGTAGAACGAATATACAAGAGACACTCTAAGGAATAGCACCCTCCAGTAGGTGGTTATAGAATTAAAACGTTTTCTTCTGTCTAGACAAACCTTAGAAAACATGTCTTATGATGCACTTTAACAAACTAGACAAATCGCTGTCCTAATACTGTCTTCATAAATCATAACGCCGTTTTAGCATTTCATAAATATTTATTTCGTCCTACTTTTGCTGGTCAAAGCCAGTATCAACCATCTTCATTACTTTGTCTAGGCAAACATCACAAAATATCGCCTTTTACATACTACATGGCTGAATAAAGTAGATAGACCACCAGCTTCTTTTCCAGTCTACTTAAACATTGCCCATAACATGAAGTAACTATGTCAATGCCGTGCAGATTTATGCTTACCAATTCCTAAACTTTACATTGGTATTACTAATCCTGAATATACCCATGGCTCCCACATTTATAGATAACAGATCTTATATTAAAGATATTACAGAATTCAAATGAAATGATATACAATATGATTAATCAAAAGGCTGTCAGTTTCACAAGTACAGTGTTTTTTTTTTCCATTCCAGACACGATTCATGATACGCAGATCACTAGTCGGAAGATTGGGCTAGCGATCTCTGTGAAAAGGAAGAGAGATTACATTGTTTATAAGTGATGTTGGATACACTGTCGTTGTGTTAAGTGTTTATTTATTTTATCTAAATTAAATATCATATAGACTGTAACTTGGATTGGAACCTTATCATCTTTCATCATATTTCCACAGAGGATTTCTAACACATTGGTGTGTACTATTCCAATACGTAATATGTGCTGGAATAGTCTGGGTCGATCTTAATTGCATAGATCAGTGTTCCCTTGGTTGTGATGACGAAATAAGTCTTTATCATAAAGTCTTCAGTTTAAAGTATGTTATAACATAGGTATTCCGTGTAAATACTTTTCTAAAGATTTGTAATAAAACTTATCAAATTTCCATTACGTGACTTTTGCCAAAGAAAACGTTCCCTGTGGTGTTGCACAAACATAATAAATTTGTAATAAACAGTTATCATCAATTTTCTTCCTGTTATACCTATTTAAAATTCAACTCAAAATCTTTCAAAGTCATGTGTACAGAGGTTCATAAGAAAATACTTATCAAGGATACATCAAAAATACTTAAATGACGTGCAAATGCAACAAGAATGTCTGCTTGATGAAAAGGATACACTTGCGTGTTTGTAGGTTCATATCATGTGTAGACGCTCAGTATCATACGCATGGGGGTACGTACAATGTATCACCATCCTGTCATTAAAACCGATATGTCTGCTAAACAAGGAAAATAAAATCGGACCTAGGTATATACAGCAATTTATTCTCGTCCATATGGCATCTACAGTGTTCTTAGATGACTTCTGAAACAACATGGTTTGTATCTTTTACGCATGAACCTTATATTGAGACTTGTATCTGTCGTGTCCCCATCCTACCAGATATTGCGTGCGAACTTAAATACCATGCAAAGCCATTTTATCGAAGACAGACGGGCTACCGTGAATTTTGCCTCTAGAGGATAATGTATTAAGGCAAGCTGCACATGTTTGGTCCGAAGGTTAGTAAACTGGGCAGATATTATACAAATTTTCTTTGGAACTCAGTAGATCGCGTTTAGGATATTTAGATATGTAAGTGACAACAACACGAACATAGCTAGACTTGGCATGATAAATAGAAGTTAGTCCGAGACATTTCCATTACTGACGAATACGTATTGTACACTCTTTTATGTATACTGATACTGACAGTATTGAATACAAACCATACACCAAAATTCTGACTGTAACGAACGCCTATCATAAACATAAAAACACTAAAAAAATATCAATAGTAACAAATACTTCTGTGAAAACTGACAATGACGAATATTGTCATTATACCAAACACTAATAAGACAAACGAATACTTTTCTAGTTTTAGAAGTTATCAGTTACAAATGCCTATAGTACATTAAATACTGATGATACATAATACCTATTTGACATTGAATAATTATCAAAAAAATGCTAGTTTATGCAATGGACCCAAAGTTGTGAACCCTCGGGTTTGTTCATGCTGTATAATGCATATATCTTACAAAGTACTGTTTGTGGGCAAATAAGACTTTCTCAGTATACATGCAAGATGAGTGCTTAAGTTGTGTGCGTGTATTCGGGAGGCTGCGATTTGTTTGTGTCGACCTTCTAGTCTAGTGCTGTCATGCTGAAGTGTAATAACATAGACACCATGAAAGACACGCTTCTGGTCACATAATACAGCAAGAAGAGTAATGTCATGGGTGACATAAGGAATTAATACCAGTAGATGTTTAGCAACTAAATAATCAGAATTAGTAGCCTGTAGTTTGGCAGGTGAATAACGTCCCTTTTGTTTAACATGCAGTTGTGCCTAACAATGAGTTAAACTACATTATACAGCTGTTCGTCCATATGTTCTCGTTAGTGATGCTACGGGCCTAAACTTTACATTCTTAGAAATGCCCAGTTCCTACCTTATGACTCAACGCTTTGTTGTGGTAAGAGGGACATGCTTTGTTTCGATTTTCGTTTATGGTGAATTGAAAACGGAAGAAAGCGCTGTCTTTCTTGCTTAGTGGTAGGTTGGTCAAATCCCTTGATGGGTTTCCGTAGACAAGGAAAGAAATATAGAATTTATGGCATATTCACCAATAAAAAGGAACGGAGAAGGGCCTGAAAGTGACATATTCTGCTGCTAGCGGACGTCTGCGAACGTATATTTCTTATTCGTAATTGAAAGTGAAGTGCGTTCGACACATGCCACTAATCGATGTGAAAACGTATTACCTTTCGACAGTGTTCAGGGAGTACCCAAACCCCACGACCGTTGTCCAGAGACGACTCTGTATTCGGGTCCAAACAATTTTAGTTCAAATCAATTATCGTCTTAGACGTAAAGAAATCCTTGGCTTGCCTGTCTATGTATTTCTAGAGTTCAATATGTAAAATAGAGCAGGACGTCTGGGAGTCGCCTAAGAGATTGTCAAAAGTCATTACATTGAATTTATTTTCAGAAGAGCATAAAAGGATGAAAAAATGCTACCGCCATCATCCCGCAAAAGTCTCTCGTGATCTGACGCTGCTAAACACGAAAAAGGTCACGTGCCAACACAGATGGTACAATTTATCCTAGCAACTCATATAACTCTGAATAGATATGTGGTGGATGATAATGAATATGAAAACAATTATCAAAACAAATCATGATGAAATGATTATATCTAAAATCATCAAAGGAAGGATTTTCCTTTCAAACGCTTGGAGAGTTCGACAATGAATCCTGAAAAGCAATCGCTCAAAAATGAAAAAAATATATATCCAGTTTATCTTAATTTCTTTTCTATCGGTTGATTTTGAATGTCACATTTCTAAAAGTTCACGCGGCTTTTGATATGCGACTCATTGGCATTGTCAGTTATCGCTGTAACTTATACATTTATTTGTATTGTGATCTGAGAATACAATAATATCATTTTTTATTGTAGCATGTCTCAATAACACAAACCATATATTAAAGATAGCAATTATCTTTTGTCGCACCACTGCACCGGTAATGCCGTATATTCCTTTAACAGTGCTCTAAACATCTATTTCTGGCCGAAACGACGTTTGGAATACATTCGTTTGTGCGTGCGTGTTTTGCGAACGCCATATCAAATTATTTCATAAACTCTTTTCTTTAAGAACTACACGATGCCCCGTTTAAGACAAGCATAAGCCGTATGAAGACAAGATAGCGAAGAGTTCCATCGATTCGCCAAAAAGTTTCAACTATGAGGGCCAACTTGACTAGAGATAAGCTTTGAAAACACCACGATTCGCTGTGATCTCGGCCAAGATTAGGGCATCTTGAAGCAGCATGCCGGCGACGTCCTGTACAGAAAGACCCTGATTACACCACATCTTGGGTAAACAAGCCACCATTTTGCATCACATGGTGGTTTGGGGGGTAGTGATTCGTGAATTATTGATCAACTAATTATTGTCGATTGTCTACTAGTTCCCACGGGACTTCCGGTTTACACTCTTGTTCATATAATAGAGAGGCCCGTGAAAGGGGGATAACAAGTATCAATATAACAATAGATGATAATAAGGAACATTTCGTGCTTTCAAACTCACTGTTTAGTACACATAATTATAATCATAATATTGTAAAAAAATACACATAAAATATTAGTCGTCACCAAGATACAACAGAGAGGGTCTTTAAATATAGCCCAGAAAAACCCATACCTTTTTATAAGATCCCGCCGAGAACACGACTGACGTCACCCATGACAATATCATTGCAGGGTTATTGTATGATATGATCAACGGCGAAGTACGTGAACCCTTGTGGTATCACGGGAGCCTTACGAGGAAGTTGGAGATGTGATTAACAACGGAAATCTTATAATAAATCGAAGACCGTCTCGCCATGGTATAAAACATCCCTGAGCCATTGTCTGAAAATCCCTGACAGACAAATGACTTCATTTACATTAACTGGATATATGAGGTCAAATAGGATGAATTTAATGAAATGATTACTATGCTTTTATTCAATAGGTCAATCTGTATTATTGTAGTGAAACAATTAATAATGGGTTGTTTATTTCAATATGTAATTAACAATGTGTTGATGTACATAAATCGTGCATGCTAAATGATTTTATATTAGCACATTGTTATATATGAATAAGCTTATAACGACCACGAGTTAATATTAGTCGTTTAAGTAAATAGTGCTGTACCACAGGTTTTTCATTGTGTGATGTCATGTTTCCATGGGGAGCTTGGCATCTTTTAACCGCATCTTACTGGAGTCATTGTATATCGAGAATGATTAAAATATCAGCATTAGAGATATTGGCGTTAAACTGCTTGCTGTATCTGAGAAAGCGTTACGTCTAGTGTTGTGAGTAAAGGCAGCTACGACCATAGTCAAATTATTGAAACACGGTGAGGTGAGAAATCAACAAAAATATTCAACAAATTCAAAATACCAACATGTCAACATGTTTTATTATTAAAACAAATTTTGATGTAACATACCCCATGAAGCAAAAATTTCAAGTTATCTATTTTGAGTCCTAAAACGACAACAACTGGAGGATTCAGGTTAATTCATGATTTGTTTATACTGAATATATGTTGGAAGGTGTTTTTCTTTTTGTACAACACTGAAAGAAATAGAGTCATTGTTATTCATGTCAAGGAAAATTTAACCAACATCCGAACACTAACAGGATTTATAACTATAAACTATGCACTGTAAATTAATATGAAAACAATATACCTGATGAAATGGTATTATCAAAACAACACCCTGTGTAAAGTGGGCTGCTACAGAGGAGACTTCTACCTACTATTTTATCTTCATTAACTGGTTCAGTAAATGATAAACAATCGATTGAATCAACGTGGGTGTGATTGGTAGCATTATTACGTTTATACCACAACCAACGTGCTTGTAACCAGGTGAAATAAACATGTGTGTCCATTACACCGTTAGCTAAGTATTGATGTTTTGTAGTCATCTAATGACAGTTTGTTGTAAATATTTCCCCAATCACACTGTAATATAATGCACAATTAAGAACTAATCAATCACGGTATGATATCGCTTAAGACACACCGTAACGAACGATAACAACGTGACTGTGTACTTGTATGCTTGGCGCTCGCTGTTTTCTCTATTGCTCTGGTTATTTCACAAGGATTAGATTGCAATCAATATGAAAACTGTCTT
Source organism: Ylistrum balloti (assembly GCF_031769215.1). Taxonomy (NCBI): domain Eukaryota; kingdom Metazoa; phylum Mollusca; class Bivalvia; order Pectinida; family Pectinidae; genus Ylistrum; species Ylistrum balloti. Next base: position 130,477 of record NW_026782165.1, on the reverse strand, counting down.
TTACACTCATATTGTTTTTATTAAAATCAAAATCGTTATCTAAAACAATTATTAAAACTTCATCCCCGTTTATAATTATGGAATAATTTGATTTTTCCTGATGACACTATAAATTTTGTGACAATTTTAGGTTTTTATAACCCTTAATGGAACAAACCAAGAGCTTGCCATATATGGTATTCCTGTTTATACGTCTTTTTCTTGGCAGAAAAAAATTGACAGCACAATATGGCATAAAAATAGTAACTGTCCTACTATTACTCTCAAGAATACTAAGAAGGCCTTTTGATTGAGTGACGAATGGCTTTATAAATGAAATATTTCTGTGAGCTTATAACACCTTAAATATTATAGCGTAAAACACGGATAAACCAAATGCAGTTGAATTATGAAAATAAGCACTATGATGAATCGTTTTTTTAACAAAACCAACCAATAAATAATGTTTCCTTGTACCTTTTTCATAAAACCTGGTCTAAATTTCTTTCATAGAAAATATAAATACAGATAGAAATATCCATGCTTTTATGATCAGTGCAGTATATTCGTTTCTCTTTGAGTTTCATGGTTGTATCGGCTGAAGTTTACTAGGATATAAACATATATAAACATGTTCAAAACATATAAGTTTATGTGAATACTTTCCGCTGCTGACGGAAAAAAGTAAGTAAAGATGTCAAAAATCCTGCATTTTATGTGTAATATCTCTATAAAAAGTCAACCTTGTTTGTGCGAAATGAAAGAGGTAAAAAGTTTAATATTATTTCAGTTTTGAAAGAGTGTTTCTTGTTACAAATAGTCTTTTGATTGTAGATATAAGGAAACGTATTCCATTCGTGTTTCGAAAATGTCCCCCATTTTACCCATGTGAAAGTATTATTATTACTTAACGTTGCTTTATGGTAGTGAAGTCCTACCAAAAATATGACAAAAGTGACGAAAATGTTGAAGAAGTTTATCAAGATGTAACGTGACTTCACGTACTTTGATTGACCCAGATTTACATGGCGGGTGTCATAGATGAAGAAGATGATTACTCTTCACATGAAACAACATGAAAACGTTTATCTGAGCAGTCGATTTAACGAATTCTTTTCTATAATATAAAAGGTGAATTTGAAAAACTTATAACAGTTTGTAATTTCTTTTATGAAGTAAAATTAGCAGATGTTGCATGTGTGTAAATCATTATAAGCGAACATCTGCATAAACTGAATAGATATTAATGTCAGAGAGTTGTCGTCATTTATGACTTTTATATGCATATAATTGTATTTCATCTTTCCGAAAAGTTTTTTTCATTTTACTATTCTCAATTGTTTGTTAAAATAACGTATTATTTTCATCCCCTATCATAAGAATAAATGTCAAACCTGATTTGTGTTCATGACATTTAGATTCGACACATGATTGCACAGACGGCCCTTTAGAACTTCTATTCAACCCATACTATAGGCTATACATTGTGTGGTGTAAACGATTGACACGTCTATGAGTCACTTACATGAATGGTCAGTCTGTCTAAGAATCACGTGATCTTTGTGTAAGACTTACATTTCTTGGTACGGTACCTCATAGCATACTGGCCGTATCTCCTCTTTTTTGTCTGACAGCTATTGTCATATTACTAAGGCAATGCTGTCAAAACATAAATGAGATTTTTTGTTCCACATGGTTTAATAACAGTCAGGTTCCGTACGAATTTCCCAGTATGTCACTTGCAATAATTATTTCATATTAGAAGGAAATTGTTTTTTCAGATAAAGGAGATAGGTGTTTAATGTCAATTTCAATAAACAACTTCCCTGCATATATTAACATTGTCGTGAGAAAAACTTGAACGTCAGATTCTAAAGAACTGAAGCTAGTCATCGATTCTGCTTGTAAAAACTGGTTTTTACAGATAGACTCAGTTTTATTGTGGAAGGAAACGATTGTGCTTATTCCGGTTAAGTGAATCTTGATATTTGAATGGATTGAGGATTTGGTTTCTATGTTATTTCTATATTTATTTACATGTGCTATTATCTTCCATTAAAAATCAATGAGGGTGTTGTAGCTGGCACGTAAAAGAATGTAATTAGATAAATAAAATATTTAAATTTTGTGTGCGTCAATAAATTTTCTTCCACCTGGTGAAAGCAAGGAATGCACATTTTATTTGTGTGTCGGTATAATCTTACAATGTAATCTTGTTTATACGTACAATTCCTGGTTAATTATGTCACCTGTAGAATTATAGCGCTTATTTTCAAAAGAAACTAGTGTAATAGTGACATATATATATATATATGGAACACCTGCACAATGTAACACGGCCGTCTACCAATTGTTGTCCTCCTACCTAAACCACTCACTAACAGCATAATTATTATGGTCATTCATCGAATAGACATCATCATTATCATCAATTTAGAAGTCGGCTTTAAACGAAATAAAAAAGAATCCCTTTCTACCCGGGAAATCATTCTAGTAAAAGGCAATGAATACGTCACGTTCATTTGAGGAATCCAAAATATGTAAGACCTGAAAAGAGATTAATATATGCATTTTCTTACTTTATGTTAAAACATCACATGCTATATGCTTAAAAGTATACAGAAATGAGCACGGAAAACTTGTGTATATGCAAACATACATGCATGTACAAGTTTTAGTAGTAAATTAATGCTGCAGCACTATCACTTAGAACACATACAGCATCAGTACGCGTTAAGTTACAGATATAATTGGGCAAAGAGGGTTGTTTTAAATATCATACTTCATAGAGATCTGGAAGTATAGACTTTATCTCTGCATCACACATCTCTTATCGCCCAATACTATTTCCTCTCGACTCATTTCCCCATCCTTACTTTGTCTGTTGAAATGCCGAAAGGCAGTAATAGTAGACGTAAAACCCGTTAAATTAATAAATGAATAATAGCAACGAAGAACTTGAAGAACTTAGCTACATATACGCGAAAAAAGATGTACTTTGTCAACACTACATGAGTTACAGCCACTAAAGCATAAGTGTTCCTAGCGCATGAAAAAGCCAAGTGTTACTAATAGGCATACAGTATAGCATGCGTCTGTTGCGACTTGCAAGTGTATTTATTCGATGAGAGCAAGTACAAAAAATATCATTAAAATAAAGTGACAATTGCAGCGAGAAGAACTAATTCAATGGTCGACATCAATACAGGAACAGATTTCTTCAATTATATCCCCTCTGGATCCCTGGAAAATCGCCACTGCCTTATGAACAAATTGACCCGTCATCAATCACCATCACTGCTGATTTTCCTACGCGCGAGTGGACTAAACCATGAAATAGGAAATAATTCAAAACGACTTGTTGGGACGCAGCGGAACCGCAATTGGAGCTATTGCTTCCGGCGTTAAGTATCGGAGTTTCTCTTGGTCTAAGGGAACGTTTATGATGATATTAGATAACACGTCCTAAAGCATGTATGCATTATATTGAGTACATAGAATGAAAAAAAATAAAACCATACAGTTTACAATAAATATTCAAAATCAAGCGTTATAACACGTTATTTTATACTCTCTCCATTACAGAAAACATCAAAAAATAAGTAAAACAAAACAAACACCATTAGATTCACACTTTTACGATGGTGCTACCCGACGTTCATAACGAAAGTTGTTTAATGTAAGAAGAACGCCAGTAAAACATGAAAATATGGCATATGGGGGCCTTGGAAATGTCGATATTAGACAGGTTTCCTAACTTTAAAATCTTTGTATCATGTCAAAACGGCGTGTTTTATTGCAATCTTCGAGCCTTATGATTTAATTTTTCAGATGCCTTTCACTGATGATAAAATGAAAATTTTAAGAATGTTTGATTTCTATCAGCAATAATTAAATAAATGAGCAAAAACCAAATTTTAGAAATGCATCATTAATGCTAAAAATGTTGTTTGTGCTTTTCTTTGTACATATCAAGTTTTCAAATGAAGACCCCATTTGTTTGCTATAATTGCTACTCATCAAAGATATAGAACCGAAGAGAAGAAATCGATAAAGATTAGTAGTATTTGCAGATGCCAAACTGTCGATAAGCTCAATAACATTCAAACCTCAGTCAACAATACACTGTACTTAACAATCACTTTTCGGAGGGGACACCAATAACACACAGCTGAATAAAGACGTGTAGCGAATATAGATAAAATACATAAACTACGATGAAAAATGACCACATGAAAGTCATTATTCTGTCAAGTAATTATCTTTGAAATTTTGGTGTTGAAGTTGACATGGCTTTATGAGTTTGGTTATCTATAGATCTCGTGTATAAACTAAACAAATGCTCTGGCGCTTTCAACCTTCTACGCTCATATAGCAATTCCGGGGAGAATTATCTGCCCTTGCCACCTCTTCATGAGGTTTACACGTCCAAGCAAATTAATGTCAGATACGATAAATATTTCTTCCGTCATTTGTTGCCATAATTCAATTTCTGCTACTCCTAAGCGAGTCATTTCTCTTCCTTGAAACAGTTGTAACAGCATCGAGACCGCCCAGGATCTACAAAGTGATGAACTCAACCGGAAGACATCAGCATCTCAATTTCGGTTTACATTTTCAGTGCCGATGTTTTTCATACTAAACTGTTTCACTTAGACTTCATTAAGTGTAAATATTCTATCCAATACAGACGTTATCCTTCCTAAGTTAAGAATACTGGAGATGGAATCCATATGAACCTGTGCATGCTGGGACCACTACAAATGGCAGCTGGAGTTGTCTGCTATCATCAATTTCCCGCCAGGTGTCATTGGTTGTTTGGGTAATGACGTGATATCCTCTTGCGGAGAAAATAACTAAAGCAGCCTGATATAAAACATAAAACACCATGAATTTTGAAACAATCGGAACAGGATAGAAGTGGGTTAACACAGAAGTCTTGATACCTAAGAAACTACAGTGTAAGGATCAAAATAACTAGCTATTAAATCAATTTATTGGATGATATTCGTTTAGTTTTCACATGTATGGAGATTTCTGTACAAATCAAAGAAAATCTGTGTCTGAAAATCCTTTTTCTTATTTGCTGATTCAAACAGCATAAAAATATTGCAACTTAAATGCGTTAGAAGCTATACTATATTTCCCTTGTTTTGCATACATTTCTTCAAAACGGGTTTTTTTCCGCCTTTAGTGAAGGATCCATATTCTAGTGTTATTGAATTCGTAAACGTAATAGTAGTGTTGACGGCTAATGAAATCAGGGTGTACTCTTACGCGGTCGTGATCAATGACACCGTCTCAGATCTCTTACATATTTTCGACAAATGAATGTATTTTGATAACGAAAAATGTCACGAATCTTTTTCCAAATGTAATTTGTGCGCTAATGCAAACACACGGTTTTGTTTTCATTGATGCATTATGCAAAACACAAGTCGGAATGACTGTCGGATTGGTAACTCCGTGTTAAATGCTTGTTTCAAATGTGACGATATTTACTTGTCCGTTCTATTATAGCTTATATAGCTAATATCATAGCAGGGTTCATGATAACGTGATATTGAAGTGTACATTGAGACGGTATCATAACCCGCCGTAATTATCAAATTAGTAAGAACGCCATGCAGAGTAATGAAAGCAACAATTTTCTATATTATGATCAGTCAATATTGGCAGAGCTCCCTTTGGATAAATTGTCCTTGACAGTAAGACCAATCGAGGAACTTCTTAGTTAAGTATTTAAACCTAAGATTTAGTTAGGAAGTAGCAACGTAATTCTATTCTGAAATGTGTTCAGGAAATTATCCATATTATGAACACATTGGCAAATTTACACTTCTGCAAGGAAATCCCGCTTTAGGTGTCTTTGTCATCCGAAGCATATTTCTCAGTTACGATATTCATTCCTTATTTACCACTGTGTTGTGTTGTATGACACATTTGTCTTTCGGTCTTAAGAATTACCAAATACACGTACATAGGCAAACCATTAGGATCTTACACCAAAGTAACCAGTCTATAGGTCTAACTCTGTAAAAGGTGTCGTATTCAATATTGCAGGATCATGAAACTAGTATGTAGCCAGTAATAGCATATCTAGTTATCATATGGCCAACTTATCGGTGTAATTACACCCATGACGTAAGTGTTATAAGGACTGTACGTGTAAAAACACTTAGAGTAGCTGTAATGATCTGAAGGTTCCTATTAATTAAAAAACGACATCATAAAACTTTACAGCGTCCAGTGCATTGTGACGTCGCCACGGGAAGTTATATGGTGTAAAATAAACAATAAATTGTTTATAATAATAGATAAAATGACACATTTTCTATGTATCAAATATTATGTAAAATCCACCTTTATATATGTACATACAGATCATTCAAAGATCACAGGAGCAAACAAAAGTTATTTATAGAAAATGTTATACGTCCAAAAGGGCGCCATGACCTTACACGACTTAGTCTCTATCACATGTACATTAAAACCGATTTTATTACAGTAATTTTCTCTGTACAAGAACTCTGTAACAATAACCGGACGACACATGACCTTTACTTTAAACATTTGAAATGCCCAAGTTTTTACTAGTTATATGGTCTCCTCGTGTACATAAATGATTGGAACCAACCGCTTGAAAAAAGGTATTCACCAAAAAGAGACAGACGTTTATCCAAGCATTCACGGTTGCATTATAAGTCCATCTGATCACCTTTCTATTTCTCATTTCATAAAGAAACTAAATATACGAAAAAATCTTAAATAGCTAAGCTAATTTTCATAATGTTATTTGGTGTTTAACAGAGTGTTAAAACCTTAAAAATCCATTTTAAATTGTTAAAAAAGCACTGGCAAATATCACATATAAACAAATATATAGAACAAAATACAATGATTTGTATTTGTAGAGCCAAACACAGGCACTCGAGGCCAGGATATTATTTTTTAAACATTGATTTTTGTTTTAGCACTCATGACTGACGTTATTTAAACGAAATATCAGCAGAATTCAAGTTTATGTGCCGGTTGACAAATCCGAGGTCCACGGTCATTAAAAATACACAAGGCAAGCAACTCCAGATTTTAAAAAATCGACCCCTCGCTTGGAAACTGGCTCAAAAAAGTAGTTATGATAAGTTCCTTGTAAAACAATATGTATCCGTAGGTAGTGTGTATATTTACCTTTTATTTGGTGCATAACATTACAGGCAACGAGAAATTCACAATACGTACATGAGATTAACATCTCAATAACCGGAGATTTTATCGTCCATGTAATTATCTTTGACGGAAGTAACATGCCATTTCAAGGGCGGTCACTCCGACTTTTTGGGAGAGGAGTTCCGGATAGCACTATACCAGTGAACAGGTAAGAAAGGTTCCGATGTCATTACGCGCGTAACTTCAAAATAGATATTTTTATTTCTACAAATACATTTGCGGGGATGGAAAAATAATGGCTGGGCAAAGAAAGTCCACATTTGCCAACTCGGATACAATATCATGGTAAGGGATTATACAGAATGCATCAACTTTCAATCAAGCTGGCGGTAATGAGAATTTTTTTTCAAAAAAAAATAGAAAAAAAATCATGCAGATAATGAAAAAAGGGCGCAATTTATGAAAAATATCGTGGGGGAAATATATTAACTTAGAAATTGGAAATTAAATGATTTTTTCCATAGTGATTTTTGTCAAGTTATTGAGAATATTTGAAAAGAAATACATATTACTTATTAACCAAGAGGCCGTTTAAAAAATCAACACATTGGACCAAAGTGACCTTGAATAAAAGTCAATGTATTTTTTTTTTGCTGCAAACGGTGTAGGGCTTTATCTAAGGAACGATATTTTTCATAAATTGCGCCTCTTTTCAAATATTCTCAATAACTTGACAAAAATCACTATGGAAAAAATCATTTAATTTCCAATTTCTAAGTTAATATATTTCCCCCACGATATTTTTCATAAATTGCGCCCTTTTTTCATTATCTGCATGATTTTTTTTCTATTTTTTTTTGAAAAAAAATTCTCATTACCGCCAGCTTGATTGAAAGTTGATGCATTCTGTGTAATCCCTTACCATGATATTGTATCCGAGTTGGCAAATGTGGACTTTCTTTGCCCAGCCATTATTTTTCCATCCCCGCAAATGTATTTGTAGAAATAAAAATATCTATTTTGAAGTTACGCGCGTAATGACATCGGAACCTTTCTTATCTGTTCACTGGTATAGTGCTATCCGGAACTCCTCTCCCAAAAAGTCGGAGTGACCGCCCTTGAAATGGCATGTTACTTCCGTCAAAGATAATTACATGGACGATAAAATCTCCGGTTATTGAGATGTTAATCTCATGTACGTATTGTGAATTTCTCGTTGCCTGTAATGTTATGCACCAAATAAAAGGTAAATATACACACTACCTACGGATACATATTGTTTTACAAGGAACTTATCATAACTACTTTTTTGAGCCAGTTTCCAAGCGAGGGGTCGATTTTTTAAAATCTGGAGTTGCTTGCCTTGTGTATTTTTAATGACCGTGGACCTCGGATTTGTCAACCGGCACATAAACTTGAATTCTGCTGATATTTCGTTTAAATAACGTCAGTTATGAGTGCTAAAACAAAAATCAATGTTTAAAAAATAATATCCTGGCCTCGAGTGCCTGTGGAGCCAAATAGAGATTTGAACTTTATTAAGCAGCTGTTTAATTGTATGTGGATCCGTCCGTAATTCTTATGTTCATCATTGTTGAAACCTGGGACTAAGGGAAACTGCAATTGATCATTAAAAACGTCAAAATCTAGATAGGAAGGTGCACTAATTCCAAAATTCAATATAGTTCACAACGATTCCAACTAATCTCAAAGACAATAGGGCATATTTTGATTTATCTCCCGATTGATTGCATAGACATTGTTGCAAGGAATGAATTTTCGATTAAAGCAGATGAAATATAATCAGAACAGAAAGTAAAACGACGTAGCAATTATTACTGTCCATGGAGCAGAACAATAAAATCTTACTGGATTAAATCGTCCTTCGGCTTAAACTGTCTTAACGTAGTATTATATTTCTAGGTTTGCCTTGATCAGAGGTAGCTCTAATATCTCTCAGGGTGTAATAAATACCATGCATTACAGGAGCCTGTCAGAGTTAGGGTATGGTCAATAACTATGAAATAAAAGAGCCATTCGTTTAATACTTCAAGTGGTAATTTTCCGTTAATTTCAATAATGTCTGTCATAAACTTGGATTAAATTGATGCGGAAATGACCATATCTTGACCCGTCTCTCCAAACCACAATGAGAATGCTTGGTCAACCGGGTCACATAAATATGACTTATTATCCTTAGAGAAATCGAAATGGTCACGTGTCAGTTCTACGACTTCCGGTGCAGCATGGCCTCGGATTAATCCAGCAGTTATAATTCCATGGAGTCGTCCGTTGCTCGAGGAAAATGTACAAGGACTACAGCTCTTTTGGGATTTAGACACTAACACTAGGCTCGCATCCTCATATTAAATAAGGATATTTGGTAGCATATGTATTCACAATATTATTTGTCTATAGAGATACATAACGTTGTTATCATGAAAGTCTTGTGTATCGCTGTATATATAATATGTATATAAAAACTACATGACTATCTCCTAGCTGGTGTAGCAACAAATTGAAAAATTAGTTACATAACGAGGATAAAGGGCTTTCCATTTTTTTCAAGTGAAAATTGTATAATGCGAATGGAGGAGAGAGTCGCTGATATGTCCCTTTGAATCTTCTCAATTCGAGTGCATCACACGTCATTTAATCTCATTCATACATTTAACTCATTTTTTTAAAAAATGGAGATTTATGAAAATAGATTGTGATACATTACTAAATCATACATAATGTAATACAGAAATGAAACAATTGCGTGCGTACTTCCTGTTATCGAGGGAAAAACTCCCTCATTTGTTTTAATTATAAGGCACGGCGAAGGTCAACACTGGCGTTAGAAATAAGTTTGAGATAAGATAATTGGCCAAAGGGTGACCAAACAGTAATCATAAACCGTTGGTTCTGGTTGACCTCCTTTAGTACATGAAGTTTTAACATATCGTTCCTTGAGATCTTAAAATATCTATGTTACATTTTACCTGTGTCTGTGATCTGTTTTCATTTGACTGTATATACGACCTTCACAAAAGTTGATGACAAGTATTTGTATACATCTGACAATTTCTCACTGTCCTGTGCATAACATTCCATACCACGATTATTTCTTTAGAGAGTAAATTCTTCGGAACAGATAAAATCTCTGTCACCAGACTTAGGAAGAATGTTTCACATATCTGTCCCTTGCTATAGATCGATAATAGATATGTTCTTTCATTTTTATCTTTTGAATAGGGTTCGGTTTTATCTTGATAGAACATTAGCCTGTCAGAATGTAATTATTTTAATTTATTTAGCAAGAAATGATGCTTTGCAGTTAAAGTCTTCCTTTAGCAAGCACGGTCTTCTAACTAAAATTCTAAATTCTATCTTGAATCATGTCTGATAATAACGTAATATTACAACACTCCCTAATGTGATGTTTTCCATATCCCAGACGCTAGTTGTTTTCTTGTATTTACGATAACGTTCCTAAATCAGCTGACATATCAAAATTATTTGGATAAAGTAAATTCCAGTATGACTGATGATATTCATTGACAAACTATACTCGTGCCCGTTAAATTTCTTTGATGCTTGTATGGGAGACAGTTTCAGTTCGACTCGAATTATTCAAGCGTTGCAAACACAATCCGCTTAAAGAGATATAACACAGCACTGCAATTCCCTATAATTATCTCGCAATTCTGCCATAGAAAACTTAAGTTAAATGGTATATATCCGTATAATAATCGGACCTATTACAGTAAAGCTCCTTAAACCCGAGACAATCGTATGTTGTTATTACATAGAAGATAAAACTGTCCATCAAAATCTAAGTTGGCAATTTAAAAAAAAACTGGGAACAGCTTTGCTTCATTTGTATCTTTGTGTTTATCGAGCACTGCAGTAATTAATATACTAATACAGAGCAAAGATGTGCATCGCATCAATTTTGATTTGTAAGTTATTAACTTGATTACTGTAAAATAACTTAATTTAGCTAAATCTATTTTTACAATTTGATCAATTACAGCAATGATGAATTCACCCATCCGTTAATTAATTAAAAACAAAGCAAACGTAGATAAATCGGGCCTGTTTCAAAAATGATGCACAAATTGACATTTGCAAACAATTGTCTGAATTCAGAAAATATAATGAGTTGGCATTGAAGCTGCCATATTCTGAAATATAGAGTATTTTTAGCTTTTCTTCTTGTGTAAAAAGGTGCAAAGTGAAGGTCAACTTTAGAATGTGTCCTTGGAGCATTTCACAAGATACAAACATTTAACGTATTGTTTCTCAATCGACTTAAACTAAACTCTTAAAGAAAAGCACAATTTTCGTGTATCTTTAAAACATCTATAGGAATAATATGAAATTACAAGAAACATTTATACACGATGATAAATCAAAACATGATGTGTGCTATTTCAATGAAAGGAAGGATACGCATGTCTGTGTGATTTGACTTTATCTCATACATCAATATTGGAGACAATAATCCTTATGTATTAACATTTAGACATTACTGATAAAGCATTGACAGTATGATAGGGTAGCAATCATGAACGTTCGAACATTGTCATAGTTAACATACCTATTAAAACGATGTGAAACAGATATGTATGTTATTCTAACCCAACGTCGATAAAGGAAGACATGCCAGTAGTAAATGGATCTAACATTTTTATTCTGTCTTATACAGAATATGCATTTTAGTTTGGAATATCATTAACGTCTCAAGTATGCTAATTTAACTGGTCAACATCTAAAATTAATTCGGATTTGAAAGGTAACAATGTAAAAACTCCAAAACAAAAGGGGAAGGAAATTAATAACAAAAATGCGAGAACATGGTGGGCGTTGGCTAGTACTGTCTCCAGCATACATGGCATAGTATTGAGTTGTCCAGCATTTCGTTGGTCGTTGTTATTCAACATCACAAATATCCTTTTTTTAACATTCCTTTTCAAATACAACACAACAAGAGACAGTTGTAGTATTCCTTTGAAATTGAAACTGAAATTGTTTTGATGTGAAACCTTATTTGCTTCCATGGACTTGTGATGCAATAGCTTTTACCTTAATCTTTATTTATCAAGTAAGTAGACTTAAAGTCAACAGAATAATCGAAGTTGCAATTGAGTCTATGGTAGTCCAAGAACAGACAACAGAATTCGAGTTCAAATATACATGTCAGCGATTCATAATGACACAATGAACCTAGTGTTTTTAATTGTGGTTTGGACTCGGATGTGTGCGTATCACTACCAGTATAAATGACGATAGTTTACCACTATAATGACGCTACAGACTGGCCGAGCACGCCGCCTTGCTAGCAGTGTATGCTCAAGCATTATCATGGCACCGAGGGAATTTTAGTGAAACATTTAAACAAGACTGTAATGGTGAACTAATACAGGTTAGTCAATTATGGAAGAGCATTAGGAGGAATTAAACGATACCGAATAGGGGAGATAGAGAAACATTGTATTATTTATAGAGCGCTAAATAAATAATTAATCAATAGAGCCGGTTTTGTGTTCATCAATATCACAGGCAGATATGAATGGTCTTCTGTCTTATCTCAAAAACCTGTCTGTAGAACGTGCTCACCATCACAATGCTGCATAATAAAGAATAATAGGGGAATTTCCGGTATACGGATGTACAAAAAATATGTAATACAGATAGTAACAGAATAAGAACGCTTTAATTAGACTAGTTAATGTATTCAGACTTTCGTTTACAATCAGGCCGTGTGATTTAAACGCCTGAAAATTGCATATTCATATGAACAATACATGCATATAATATGTATTACGACAATTTGCATAATTATCAATTAAAAGAAGTACATATCAGCAACCAGCCTGCAACTTCTTGAATAGAGACATAATATGTGCCTGACAGTATCACGGAGTTGAGGCGATTAACAAATAAATAATAGAATGTACGTATTACGAACAATAGTTCATTAAGAAAATACAGTGTACATATGTGTACGTGTACGATGTGCTTATATTAGTTAAGATAGCGATATCACAGTTCAATTAGCAGATTGCATTTGAATTACGATGTTGGTTTTAAATTGTTTGTTCATGCATTTCTAAGAAATAATTCAGGCTTTACACATACAAAAAAAAATTGAAGTAAAAGTACAAAGTATAACAAATGTAACAAGCAATGACATCCACCTATCATTACTTCTTTCTCAAAACGCCACAAGTGTCCACTACAATACCATTTCAATTTCGTTAAACTGGATCTGTTCTTATGGTGTCAGAATAATTGTCTAGGCAGTATATATTGTCTGTGGAGTCATTTGAACGTTAAGCCAATTTTGTTTACCTCCAGAGTCAAATGTCATTTGAAGAGGCAGGAATTGTAATTAAATTTAGTAGCTAATGTGCAATTTTGTTCCAGAAATACCCGTCAAGTGTTAAACAACTCCGAAACTATAGCTAAAATGTAAGGTAACTAAGATATAATGTAAAAGAGGTAGTGTCCTCGTGAAAAAAATACAACAATTCACGAGGTTTTCTACCTGCTACCGTATTTGGAAAATCTAGTCCAGCGGTCGCCCTAGTATATGATACAACTGAAACACTTACTCAAGGCATAAAGGTGAGATTATTGTTTGAAAAATGAAAGCACACATTTCACATAGTTATACTCAAAGATACAGTTAATTACTTCTAACAGAAACGTTAATGCACTGCCTCACCTCCGAAGAACTCTTCCAGAGCTAATAACTCTGCATTATACCATTAAAAAACATCCATAGAGTAATTTCAATGCCACGCGTATAAGCAGTATATCTCTGACACGTAGAGCGGGAAAACAATAGGTAGACATTAATTCAGTACGGACGGTAAATGCAATAAAATATTGAAGGTTAGAAATATGTGTTCCCTACACTCAACAACATAACTCCTTGTTATTATTTGTTTATCTAAGAAAATTTCAGAATCAAAAATAAAACCTTTTGAAAATACAAAAACCGTTTGCTTTAAATGTATCGTTTGTTCCAACAGCATTTTCTTACCTTTCATTTCTAAAAGAATAAATGATATTTACGTATCTCTCTAAAATTATTCTCTAAATGAATATGGATATATATGTATATATATTTCTAAGTCATAAAAAAGGAATAAAAACAATCATTTATAGACGAATATCAAATCAGCTGCAACGTTATCCCTCAGCGTGCATTAGTCCCTATAACGCTTAACGACAATACATCTAACCAGACAGATGCAAGAGCCTGTTTTGTCCTCGTGGAGTTCTCGTGTTTCGAAAATAAAATAGTAATTAATTATATGTCGAGCCTGTAATGGTGCTACTACCGGAAATGAAAACAGAAGCTAGAGTAAACCGGAAATGGCTCTCACACTGAGAGAGAATTGCGTCGCGCAGGTTGCGAGACAACACGCAGCTCTATGACCGTTAGTCTCTGTAAGATTCAAATTTGTTGTTTCATACAAACGGATGAAAGTAGATTGAATGCGAATCACCAATGCACTGTACTTGAAACAACCGTGAAATGGTTATATAAATACACCGGAAGTTTTCTCGTGTCGGCTTCCGTCATGTTATATTCGATTGCTTTTCAATCCTTGAATTTGACCGTTATATATATAACTTTTTATCTAACTTAAATTCATGTTAAAATAGATTGTGTTAAGTAAATTATCATTAATTTTGGAACAGTTATAACGACTCAAAATACTTTTGAATAGTTGAGTGTCATTAACGATATAAATATCAATTTCGAAATGTCAAAACGTAAGGATAATTTCGCAGTATTTCTACAGTTTTTCTAAGACAAACAAATTAAACACCGTTCGATTCCAGAATCTTAAATTTTCATTTCTTCCTCCGAGTTTAGATATGCCACAACCATTGCAACATAAAAATCGAAAAGGCGTGTAAATTATCCGTAAAGGTTAATCATCCAAAACACAAATCCAAGATCCGGTTATATTTTATTTGCTGCACAGTCGGTTATCGAGTGTTGTTTAGTAGAGAAGGGGGATTTCATCGAAGCTACTTTATTATGAATTAATTGTTCTCGTTGCAACCGACTGTGGATCCATGTCGATAATTACAGCATCGTCTTCCTGACATTTTATGAAACTAAGCAACAGATAGAAGTTGTTTAAACTCCATTTCAAATAAGGATTACATTACATTTTTGTTATAATGATTTTAATCTATATAAGGCTATCTCCATAATGCATTTAGCAATCTGTTTAAATTCTTCTTCGTTCTTATCACCTAAAATCTCCTGTGTAGAAAATCTACAGCATTGGATTTACAAGTAATCACAGTGGGTAATACTATCATAATTTTCCGATGTTCACAACATTTTTCAAGTTGACAATTTTTGGAATTTATACTATCAAAACATATCAAATCATTACTAAATTTCGTTTCTGATATCGAAAATTGATGTAGACACGAAACACTATATCCCCACTATTTTACCCAGGAGATATCAAATTCAAATTATATAAACTGCACAGAATGCATGCACGGTATGTATGCTTAGTGGTGGAGTTATACGATGTTGTTCCATTCACACATACGAAAATTCATGTTTTTGACATAGATATTTTAATGGATGTTTTGAACACAGGAATGAGACACCCCACTTCATAATTTTGAAACGTTATATTCGAGGGAGATAAGGCAAATAAAAAAGACAAGGAGATTGTTGTCATTGTGGTTCGGTCCTTGCTATTATGTGAAATCACGTGACCGTATATTACATCTATCTCTGCTATTAGTCTATCACAGAGGGACTTTCACACGCTCGAAAAGTAAAGTGATATTAAGTAGATATTACTCCCGTTAGAAATGAAATTTACATTTATGTTCATTTTTATTCTAAATATTTGAGACCAGGCAAGCCAATGATAATGATGTTTTTTTCTTTGCCTACTTTTCCTGAAATATACAAATCATATCCGCGGTTAAGTAGTGAAAGATGATTCCATAGAAATGATTAAATCAACATATGTGTGACAAAAATAAACCATTTTACATCATATGTAGTACCAGAAATGACAGATAAGACAGGCTGTAAAACATGAGTAGCATATCACCGAATAACACTCTGTTTGTTAGATGATACACATTTTCATTAAAGGAGATCATCCTCGGATCATCTCACAATCTCATATTTATCTCAACAGAATTGTTTGAAATGCTGATTAAATTACAATCAAACCGCTTTGTCTATTGCATATGACAATGTAATCAATTTTATCCATAAATATTTGTAATACCTCGTAGTGTTAAATAAACAATGCGTTCATTATAACACCTACATAAAAACAGTTATTTAACCAAACTTTTCAAACTCTGTTAGTAACATGAAGATGGAACCGATATATTTACATTAAAATAATCAAACAAATAAATCTATATCTATATTCGGTGTGTTTTAATGATCAAATTAGTCATAGTTTGACAGATAATACATATAAAATTATGTAATTATTGTATATGGTAGGTTACTATCAGAATGAAAAACCTGCATATAACACTCTGATATCAGCTAGACCTATGCATTTTGCAATAAAATATTTTGCCACAATCACCCGAAAATGATCAATGATCGAATGTATGTAATACACTGTTTTATGTTTGACTTGAAATTATATTTGAATTGATTAGCAATCTGCTGTAAATCAGATTAAACATAACAGGACTACCACTTTACTTAATAATGGTTATAAATGCATTACCGTTATTGTTTTGGAAAAATACCTAAATCGGATATGGAGTTCAAACAGGCGAGATTGTGCAGCTTGACTCCAGACAGATGACAAATGAACGGGGAAATACCACTTCTACCTCACCCACACATATCCCTTAATTATGTTCCGTGCAAGTGCTCAGTTCTATATATAAACGAAATGCAATAAGGTTATTTGAGCTGCACTGAGTACCGATAGAGAGCGGGATACTTGACATATGAAAGTGGACGAATTTCTCACCAAATTACGAAGTTATTAACCTTTGATATTGATCAAAATTATTAATATCATTGCCAAGCTTTCTGATCAGTATTTTCACTTTAACCTGTTGTAATGTATCGGCGTAGCATAATTGTTCATAACTATAATAGACCTCAATCTTGAAAACAACACCTGTGTATCTACATATAAGTGTGTATAATATAAATGCTGTTTTTTGTAAGTTATTTACATTTGTGATATATAAGATTGTTCACCTCTAATCTCACAATATCAATACATCTTGGCTTAATTGTTGTTGATACTAAACTCTTCGATTTAAGCTGTATGCTTTCGTGAATAAATCAATGTTTATTGAAAATGTTCTGTTCTATTTTTGATTACATATTTTCGCGTTTTGTAGATAGTTTATGTTACACTAAAATAGATATTTTCCAAACATCGCGATCAAAACAGTCGGTCATAACATAAAGCGACAGGCTATCACACCAATGTAGGTTTCTTATCTGTGCTTGTGAATGGAGCTCTCAACAAACGATTGTAGGACGTGTCAGATTCTTAATATTGTACATAAACCTGTGTTTTATATTCCTGTCTGTAGGTATATTCACATAAAAATAGATTAAAAAAGAGCCTACCGTCCATACTACGAACGGTTTTCTTAAAATTATCGACTGTAAAATTAAAAAAAAAAATATCTGTAATATTCAAAAACACTCCCTGTTGTTTGTAGATTAAAACAATAAATACAGTAGGCAAAAACATTCCTAATAGATATTTATATAATTAATCTTTCTATATAATACATTTCAACGACTACTTTAATAGGAAACATATATATATATATGTATATATCTTCACCTATAAAGTGGCAGTTCCAATAAATAGAATCATTATTTCTATTTTTGTTATTTGGATTTTTTTTCTATTATTATTATTTATTTAATTGATTTGCAATTCAATGCGGAAAAAAATCATCTTATTTCCAGAAGCAACCATATGTTGATTAAATGGGAAAAAAACATAGCTGTCATATTCCTATAGAATTATGCATTATTTTAAATTCTATTCGATGATCAAATATTGGACAAAAACTTTTTTTCTGTTCCGTCCAAGTAGTATGTTGTGTATTACAGAGAAACAAATTATTTTTTTCCAACATTCATCACAATATATATAAAATAATTATAAAGCATCTTACTTGGAATTGTTTAGGACTGTATACTCACTAAAACTCTGTGACAACTTTTCAATGATTGACAATATGCTAATTATGCATTGTTTGTTACAAGCTTTAATAGCAAAATATGATGTAATCAGATGTAGATTGAACACAAGTGAATAAAAATTTCCAATTAGATACGGTAGAGCCCAATAAAGAATTAAACCGCATCATACAGTTATTTCTCTCTTCTATTTTATCAAACCAACTATGTTAGCGTTTATTTGATTTTGACACTTAATACGATTGCTGTCAAATTGACTTATTGACTTATCATATTTTATATCATTATTTTCATTCCTGTGATGTATAATGAAACGCTGTAAACGAACGCCGTGTCTATGATACTTTTACAGCAATGCAGTAAAATCACCTTACCTCTGATCAGAAAATGAGGGCAGCGAGGTGTTGTAATAAACAAATTCAATGTTAAACAAAACCTTATATGTTTTCTCATATCTTATTGCCAATTTAAATTTATAAATCCTCGGAAACATAAAAATGTGAAAAATTATCGTGTCAGCTGCAGGCATTTAGAGACAGAGAAAGGCATGTTAACGAGGTCATGTCCACTATAATATACATTTGAGTACACTTACAATGAGATATAGCACTATGCGGGTCTTCAGTTGTATCAATTCCATGAACTCAATTATCTTTTCAAGAGGACAATGGCCAAATTTTCTAATCAACTGGGTCATAAATACTCTTGGCATGCGTACCTAAGATGTATGGGGGTGATCAACATAGATTGTTGGAACTCTTCAACATGAAGTGGTACCTCAGGCTGACGTCACTTTACTTTCAGGGGTAAAAGTCTGCACTATTAGCACGAAAAGATAGCGGTACATATGTAACACATCTAATGCCTGTCGGATATCATTATATTACATAGAACATAATACAAACATATATGTGCTAACATGGTATACTAAAACAGCATCTCCGTGTTGTCTTTATATCTTTTTCTGCACTTTTAGAAAATAAAACTCACGTACAAAATTTAATGACATATAGTGAATGTAATTTATTCGAGAATATAGGTTTACTACGGAAATCTAAAACCTTCTTCCCGTTCTTATCATACATGTGCATGTACTTCAGTTAGTTTTGTTACAATGAAGACGTCACCATACTTCAACTCCAGTGCGTTTAACAAATCTAATGTTCTGTAATTGAACGGCATACAAAACACATAGATCCCGTATATTTTTCATGGGTAACGACGTTTCCCATATAGTCCAGTGTGCCATGGATGTCTATATATCGTATCAATATATCAGGGATCATTAGCCAGGAAGGCATGGCTGTTTGGACCAGTCCCGTATGTTAGTGTTGTATGTACCAGCGGTGAGAATGCTGAAAACAATGTTGATTGTATTTATATTGCTAAGCTGCAAGTCTTAAACCAAATAAGAATTGAATTGAGTATTATTAAAGAAGACATATTGCCAGTTTGTTCCCTATAATTTACACGTCCAGGCATACTGATATAAAAAAGTATTGTTAGATTTCTACAACATAACATGTGAAAGTCACATCTGTTTTTCTATAACTGCCTGTGATACTTGAACATTCAAGAAATCAATATTTTCTTTAATTCAACTTTTTTAATCTGAAAAAGAAAATGCGCTTTTCAAATTAAATGTTTTGGGAACAAATTATACAAGTTCACTTACCGCGTAAGTTATACATTTAGGCCCGGCACATACCGCCGAGTCTCTACATACATACATACATGTATTTTATTGATACAAGTAAAGGTGAGCAGCATGCTGTATACATCACAAAGATAAGTGTCATGTTATACAGATAATATACGTTAATATTGTCATCATAAACAACAATGCATTTACCATAACATATGGCCAATTTTACATCTGCAGTCTATCATACAAGTATATAGTTTTGACACGTACGCGAACACTTAAGCGTCACTGAGTAAAAAAGCGCTTCATCTTCGGGACTAGCTGACTTACGCGCACGAAATGTAAACAGCAAGATGTTAACATTCTTATTGTTTCTAAAACTATACGACTTAGACCTACCAGTGAAGATTAATGAAAATCACTGTTTTTTTCCTGCCTGAGCTCATCTAACTAATCGTGATGAGGGGAGTTATATACCACCCTGAATCGCGTAGTAAAATTTACAGCTTTACTGTGTATCGATCCTACAGAATCGAAACACGCATGTACACCAGTATTAAAACAATTTCAAAATTGAACTCTCAGGTTTTAAAAGCACGTTGTTGATAAGTGAATGCCAAGCGTCTATCTGGCAAAAACCACTTACCTGAACACAAAAATCCAAGAAAGAAGACTACGATTTCAAGCATCTTGGTGACGATGATTATCATTCCTGATGCAGACACCATTTATGATCCATTCATCCACTTAAAGTTAAGATTTATTGAAACTGGCTTTTTTTCTGTTGACGATGGACAATAGCAAGTTGGAACGGTGAAGATTAGATTCAAAAATGAACTTATAAAAACACTTTCCTTATGTTTCACGTTCAAAGTGGAAACTTGTTGAAGAGATGAGCAGTTATGTTGCTATTCCCACTCGTAATCCGTGAGTGTAATCTAAGATCTCGTAAATTCCATAAAGCCCCCGTAGCCTTAAGGGTCGAATGTTACCAGTAGCACAGACCGCGCAGCGTCGATAGGTATTCAAGATGACAGCAAATGATAAAAACAAATAAGTTTTCAAACCATACACCATCACACGGCAAATTTACATAAGAGATGACATAGTATAAGAAGACTTTTTTGAAGGCTTACACACATATGTAATATAGTCACACGGTCACAGAGCTATCAACGAAAATGTTGGAAGAGCCATACGTAACTTGTCAGGCGCTACAGTACTGGTATAGCGTTATTCATTACGAGCCTGGCGAGCCACTGAGTATTGATAATAACTTTTCCACTAACAATTTACATATTCGCTTTGAGTAGCCCGCCCTCGTGAAACGCTATCGTTGTAGGATTTAGACTTTCCGGGAGGACGACAGCCAATAGCGAGTGACGGGCGGTTGGATATGTAAGTTCGGAGTGAGTGAGCGTCGGTATTGACTTTAGGCCAAACTCTGCTTTGAGTCGGAAAGCCCGCGACAGTAAAAGGGATAGCAGCACAACAAGCAGTGGTTGACTAGTCAGGGTAAAGTGTAGTAGTAGTAGCCGTTTGCAGGCACGTAAACTGGCCGACGGTATACATCGTAAAAGCCGATAGCTGATACTACTAGTCTATCCGTATGAGAACTAGGTGCATCTATGACATTTAAATGTAACTGTCATTCCTGTCTGTTCTACATACCACATACCAGTCCTGACCATGTGAGGTATACGTGCATGATTGACACGTTTTACAAATGGTTTAGATTACACACAACTGCTGGATACAATTTCCTACCTGCTGTAGTGCTAAAAACTCCACCTGAATAGATTTTTCCATTCAAATAAGTGGCACGGTTTTCATTTACCTTTGCACTCCAGAGATATTTGAGGCAATTTGAAGGTAAATAAGTTATCTCGAAGTTGGGGTTTTTCATTAACATTCATTTTCACATCACACTTCAAGAAAAACATTTTCATCTTAAACCTATGGTAATTCCATGTAACAGTTGATTTAGTATTCAATGGTCTGTTCTCAGTATCACAATTTTCTTTCAGGATGCTGAAAACAGACGGACAATCTCATAACACAAGGATTTAACAGATGTAGGTTGATGAAATTATGGTGAAGTTTCACGATCATCATAGAGAAATATTTGTTTTTTGTCTGATATAAAGCTTGGCGTGTTTGATGCACGTAAGTTTGCCTGATGATTCTGTTTGTTGCTGTATACCTTGTTCTCATCAGGAAACGTGATATCATTTACTTGGATTAATTAAGGTTTAAGGTGTCGTCGATGGAGCATAGGACGCTTTGCAGGATCACATTATCTTATTTTCCTTGTGCATTTGCAGGAGTATCCGTACAGTAATATAATTGTCTACAGAAATAAACGCAACATCGACATGGATGTTATTTTGATCTCATATTCGATAACACTATGACAAAATATTAACAAAGGAAAGTTTCACAAGGCGACACTGCAAACGGTACAACAAAATCACCAGGTGTTTCGGAAAAGTAAGCGTATTCTGCTTCATCGACTAACCCGCCTTATATAGCTTGGCGTATCAACAAAATCAGTTGGTATTGACAAGATATTGAACGAAAGGAAAATGTAGAATACAATGAACGAGCAGTCTACTCGCTTCAAACACAAATCCCGCAAGGAAATAAAACATCTCCGAATGAAATCATTGTAACGACCATCAGGCTTCACCATCATCAACATAAACATCTTGAACCTCTATGTAGTGTGTAGGAAAAAGTCGAGGTAAACAGCAAATGTAGAAGAGTGTTGATTTCCAATTCTGGCAGGTATAAATCGTTGATCCCATGTTAAAAGAAAAAATTACAATCAAATAGATAAAAAAAATGAGTGATTTGTTACCAGGCTTGATAAGATCTTCGATACAGCCTTGTTTGAAAACATAAAGATATTGGCTAAGAGAGGGCGTGGTTTGTTCTCATAGGTTTCCAAATTAGTCTGTTGAAATATATTACCACCAAACTGGAGAACTTGGTCAACTAGATATTCATTCACTTTCACAATTTCATTCTCAAAATATTTCTTTTTGTCCTTAGACGTACTTTTCACGAAACAATCACCAGTATAGTTCACAATCCTATGTTATTGTACCGACATTCAGGTTTATCGGAAAAATAACTTTTAATGGGATATGGTAGAGTACATAGTGGAAAAAGCAAACGAATACCCTTATTAAAGAAATTTTTCTGGGGAGAATGTTAAAGATTGGTGAAAAGCTGTTTCGAGTTCTATAAAACCTTCATACCATTTTTATCTCAATGTGGAAGCTATGAAACGGTACTGATAATTCTGATCGTCAGCAGAAAGGCAAAACGATTGAAATACAAGTGCATTGACATGGTTAATTTGTTTACATTTACTTTGATTTACCTAGAGTTGTTTCCTAATTCAGGTTGCTGTCGCTAGTTCCGACTTTGTGTTTTTATATCATTGATATACATGTGCTACAAGATCCTGTGTTATTGTGCCATGGAAATTTTGTCCTTGTATGTATGCCAGGACAAAGATATGCTAAATTTTTGTGAGTTGACGATTTATGTGGGGTTTTTTTTCAACACTATTTCATTTGATTCTGTTTTTCCTGAGACTCTACCAGATTTCAACACTTAGATCCCTAGCATCAACGGTGTGGTGATAGGTAATTTTCGTTAGACTATAGTGTAGTACAAAACATAAATTGTGCTTTAAATGTTTGTCTTTTACAGAATATATAGTATGTTTTGCTGGTAACTTTAATCGTGAGTGTTGTGATAGTGTAGATGTATGATCTGTATCATAATGTATTGATAATATTAGTTTTTGGAAAAAAAAGATTAAGATAAGTTGCGATGCGTTGACGACGCTGTCAGCCCGGTTTTAGGTGTAAGTGTTTGCTTGTAACTATATAGTAATTGTGGTCACTTCAGTTTCCTATTGTGCCTAGGTCACGTCTGTAAACTCGATGTGGGGTGGTAAATAACTCTTTCTGCAATCTATCTCGTGTTATGTGTTAATTTAGCAATAATATCAACATATGAACATAAGGGTTTTACTAATATGATGATATAGATGTTTATTTTTTTTAAAAATGTCTTTACCTTTTGTTTACTCCTCCGCTATTTCAAAATTCGAATTATGTTTTCTTTATTTTGTGATTCCCGTGTTTGTAGAAACAACATTGGTTCCCAAGTGAGAGAAGAACACTCTGACACCGAAACCCATACCGACAACAACGTATCTAGTTACCAGCTAATGTTGACACAGAGATGATATTGTTCAGAGGCTAACGAAATTGTGTTACGGTAGCTGTTATAAATGTTTACATTTTTACTTTAAGCGGTGATATGATGGATGGGACGAAATCGATTAAAACCCGACACTCTTGGGGTTTGTTGAAGGCTCAGGTGATTTATCCACCGTCTGTAGACAGTCCGCTGACCAAGTCCTGGATAATTAGAACAACGTTCTGGATTCGTCGGGCAGCAGCGGAAGTACATTTTTATTGCTTTACTTAGTTGGGTCATAATGTATGAAACGTGTTTATGTATCTCGTTTGATGGCTGTATATATCTGAGTGTGAAGTGACGGGATTTTACCTAATAATGAATCAAAATCCTCGCCTTACAAACATTTGTACAACAGTCTTTTCAGACAGCACAACAAATAAAAATATAAAGGTAATGATTCTTTCTCACACTTCCGGAATAAATAGATTTACTCCCAACTGTTACAAGCATCACAATAGTTTCATCATATCACATGTTAGGGACAATGTTTGGAACAAAGGTGATGTAGATTTCATGGAAATTTAATACCACCTCAGTGATGATTACTTGATACTAAATTATCTCAATATTTCAGATATATCGTCAAGACAGAACGTCAGAAAATCTAATTAAAAGAAAATGTCATCAAATTTTACGATGAAAAAAAGTATCGACAAAATTTCACTAACAGGTAATCGCACAAAGCTAAAAATCTAACAAAAAAAATGACACTGTCAGGTTTTCACTAGAACGAAAAGTGCCCTTATGAAAACGAAGATAATAAATAAGGAATGAGGGATATTTAGAGAATAAGCTAAAAACGCCAGAACTAAATCAATATAGCCCCGTTTATCTTAAACCTGTTAGCAATGCATACATAATGACAGTACTTCTCTCTATTCCAGTTAATATATTCCTTGTCTTAACATTTGGACGGTAAGTCTTCAGGAAACGTATTAGTTTTGATTGGGCTAGAAACTGATACCGTCCGACATAGGAATGGACGTAAACAAAGCATGTTACAGTATGTACCCGCTTCGACTGCACTCCGACAAGCTCCCTTTACAATATCAATTGAGAAGCTAGCAGGCGTGAGTGTGAACGCGTACGCCTAATGTAGCGCAAGACCTAGTCGTCTTTTAATTTCTTCAGTGAGGGCAAAATAATGAAAGACGTCTTTAAGCATGATTATAAGATATACGTGATTCTTAAGAAAGTCACAAGACCTGTCGTTCTTATCAGTTGAAGCTAATTAGTACAAACAGCATATCGAGTTAATGTCATATTATCATATATACTTATCTGTGATTATTTGAAATGAAGTCAAGCTCTATAGATGATCGTTTATGTTGAAAAACACTTTAAATGAAATTGCCTTTTAAATGGGAATAAGATTCACAACAGGATATTTATTGCACATCGCGTCAATTTTCATGTTTACATTTCAAAGCGTCTGTTTAGTTCCCATGGAATATTCACGTCCACAATCACGGCACAGCTATTCAGTTCACTAGTACAAGATTTTGACAGGGGTCCGGCATTTGATGGCGGAAGATTATCAACTAACAAAGTTGCCATTCAGAGAAATACACTTCGTGTTTTTTATTTTTTATAAGACTCCTCTCTGCGTTTGCTCTGATAACAAATATCACGAGGTTTGAATTAAATCGGATTTTTATGTACCACTCCAGTAGAAGCTAAGCATGCGCGTTATTACACCACCAACCGCAAAATGAGTTCATGGTTTTAAACAAACTAGTGTTCATCTGACAATTTTGGAAACCAAAAGTGATTATGATGCAGTCTGTGAAGGACATTTTGCATCTGATCATGTGATATATGGGCAATGCAAAAAAATTTCAGGCATAAGGATGAATCCTATATTTCATGCCGGATGTGTTAGCACGGATATTCAAACACACTCATAATCTTTTGTATACCATGATATAACACTGTAATCAATATTCGTGTCTATATTTACGTGATTTCATTTTCTATTTACTTACATGCACCCAGCATCTGTAACATTGGAATTGCACATGTCTGCGTTTCCTGTACAATGTACCTATATACTCCACTATTACTGAAACCTTCGAAAAGCTGTGGGGATTTCTATTTGAATGAAATTGTACTTGTGGTATTACGATATGCCGTCTGCCACAGATCAAGGCTTGAGATAGCGATTCTGATCACGATCGCTATCACGGGTTTTGTTTGTTTTTGTAGTCAGGAACATTTCCACAAGTATTTTAACAATATCAGCAAAGCTGGTTTTTCTTACCTTACCTGTTGAACTCCCTATCGCAATTTACCTGTCAAATGTATATGCTTGTTTCACGCAAGTTCACATCTGTTCTATTGGTAATAGGTATTCACTTTTGTTTACAAAGTGTATTTACGTGATGCTTTACAGATGAATCACCCATTCGAGTAATTTCATTACATTTATCATATAACCATCGATGTTATCTTAAACCATACAAAACGCTTGCTGCAAAATTTCTTTGTCCACAGTTTTGCTAAACAATGACGCTTGTAAACAAAATATGAACATTTCTCCATCCACTCCTCCTATCTCCTGTCAAGGCACTAGACTTGTTTATTCACAATCTGTTATCTGATTTGAATTAGTCGTATTCCACGTAACGATATAAACATAAACTTAATTGCTTTTCAACTATTGTTAAACAAGCTATCAGCTTGTATTAAGCACTCTTGATGAACAGGATGGAAGCGCGCCAGGCGTCTTACTGTGTAAGGAAACCGGCATACTCAGTGAAAATCCATGTCGTTGGGCAAGTGACTCATACCTTTTCACGTCCATTCCGGAAATCAAACCTCTACCGCTGCGCTACCCGACCACCCGTTTTACACCTAACAAGATCGAGTTATGGCCAAAAAAACAGAAAATGTATGATATCATATTGAACTTTTACACCTATTTTTTTAAACAGTCGATCGGTATAATTAAGAGATATTAACAAAACAAAACACCGATATATCAATAGAATCTTAATTCATTCTCAAATTCAATGACAGAAGAGAGAAATCAAAAATGTATAAGATAGACAGGACCAAGTGCTCCAGGAAGGTAAGCGTGTTATGCTTCGTCGACTACACAGACCATGTAAATCTTGGTCAACGCAGGTATTATATATATATATATTAAGAAAATCTCAGAAAAAAATCGACACAACTGAATATCTAAATATCATTATGTTGAGCTTAAAACTTCCAAATACTGACCATGAAACAGTATCTCCAGGTCCTGTTTGTTATGTATCAGCTATCATGTTTCGAGATATCACGATATTGGAAACAAAATTTTTAAAATCAAATCAACTGCCCTATGTAAACAAAATATAATGGGGCAGCAAGCAGGTTGCTTATTAGAATTTACGAAATAAGAAACGGTATTGTCTTTCAAACTTACTGTATCGACCAACGATAAACGAATGTTTTTGTACATCAAATGTTTTTTCAGATAAGAATTTTTTAGATGTAGTTCTTTTGTGTTCTTAAATTTATAAATTTATTGTCAATTATGCTTTAAGGTGTGTAATGTTATATACCCGTAGTGTCGTCAATGTCGGTCACAAATCATTTAGTGTCATCGATGTCAGTCGTTACATAAGTAGATACAAACCAAATGTGACATCCGCGGTGATTTGAATACGATGTGGAACATAAACCGAAAGAGTCGGATGACTTCTGATGAGGTGAACACGTGATGTATGTACCTGACTGAGAAATATTTACCTCGCCTTTCTGT
Source organism: Ylistrum balloti (assembly GCF_031769215.1). Classification (NCBI taxonomy): domain Eukaryota; kingdom Metazoa; phylum Mollusca; class Bivalvia; order Pectinida; family Pectinidae; genus Ylistrum; species Ylistrum balloti. Next base: position 102,448 of record NW_026782165.1, on the reverse strand, counting down.
CGCTTTGAACATTTCTCTAAATTGTACGCCTTTAAAAAACTAAAAAAAACTCTGGTATATACCTTACCAGAGATCCAATTGATTTATATAAACAACGGAGTTGAAATGTTTGTGTTTTCTACCGCTTTCTAAGAAGAAAATGACAGACAATGGGAGTAATCCTCATCCGATATCTATATAAAGACACATAAATAATTCAAAGAAAAGCATACAAAGGAAAGAAACATTATGGATGTACAATATCATACAAAGTCTGTGTAAGGAAAGGTCCCCAGGATATGCAGTCCTTGTCATCGACCACGATCACTATGTAAAGCTAGATAAAAAAAAAGAACCGGACTTATACCAACGAAACCCATAGAAATGTCACGGAGCACTGGACACTTGTCAATATTTAAAGGTAAAAAAAGTGTACAATTTATTAAACACTTGTTTCAACACGTTTTCGTTTTTTTTATATATATATTTTATATAGTGTACAGTGTATACCTGTTATTTTTTAGCTTGTCTTTCTAAATGACACATCGATTATCATATGTTAATTCTACTACGCCATGTGTTATGACTAAGACTGTACTTAGCATAAAGTCGATGAATATGTGTCATGATGTTGGTAGACTTATTATTCCTGCCGAAATGCGATGCATACTTGTGACCTATGAGTTGAAAACAGCACTGAATCAGTCATAGGACTTATCATATCAATGACTGCACCCATGATGACAACAAAATAGCGTTCTGGTGTCAGTTTTTGTAAACCAGTAAAACTGCATACATGTTAATACTTACATTTCGTATGTGATTTATTTTGTCATTAATACGCAAAGACAGTCAATCGCGAATCCTAATCACGATTATTTATACAAAAGTATGACATCCATGTTGATTCGGTTAGCAATATGATTTCCTATATCTCATAACTCACCATTTTCCGAATTTAAAGTTATTTGTAGACCACCGTTCGCGAAATAATGTATTCGTAAATACATCTCAAGAGTAATGGTCGCGTAATAAAGTATTTGCAAAATCTTTGTGATTTACAGTAGCGAAATATCCGGAGAGATACTGAATCGACTGCAGCGATGAAGAATTTTATCGTATATTTGATTTACAAGAAAAGAATGTTGGATTATTGCCAATTTTATGGACATCCTAAAAAATGTTAAATATCCAGACATATTTTATTGCTGAAGTAGTTGAAAAACCACTGCATTGACAGAATTCCATATAACACATACTCCACTTCCATTCCAACACAAGCTGATAGCAAGTTAACTACGAAACTGCCAGTGAAACCTTTTTACGACATACCGAGAAAATGAGACAATTTGATAAAAACGTTACTGTAGTTTCATTACGAATATTCTAAACGACTATTATGAAGTGTAGAATGGTTCCGTATGCCACAACAGAATAGTCAAGTCGTGATAACATGAAGATATATTCGGTATCATGCTTCAGTATGTCAACCTTTCAGATTTATTTTTAATGAAATGATACAGACACCCCTCGTTTGTATTGGAATATTTAACTTCACCAGAATCCATGAAAACGACATTTTCTTGCTGGCTCGTCTAGTTGTTCTTCCAAACCTTTATCTTAGCAACTGACTACCATTCTTAGTTCTATCAAATCCAAACATTTATCACAGCTCTGTAATACCACATCAGGGTATTCAAGCATTGGAATTTTACAACCTTTTCTATGAGAGCAACACAGTGTTTCAGATACAGGATATTCAGGGTTTATAGAAGTGTTAGGCTCGTCATAGTGATCTCAATGGGAAATATACTTTTTGTAATGTAATATGAAGTTGGGCGTGTTTGAAACTTGTTAGTTTGCCTGGTGGTTCCGTTGTTGAATACCTTGATCTGATTCAAGAATTAGACATTTCTTAATTATTCACGATCACGATTGACATGGCGGATGTCGTTGTTGAAGAAAAAGGCCATTGAAACAAAAAGTGGATCGTGGTACACAGAAACTAATGACGTCATGCTTTTTGAATACAAAGTGTTATGTAAAGTGTCTTGTTTACATGAAACGAATCCATACTTAAAACGATGTTGCAACTACTGAAATATACGGTTGACGTGTTAATTTAGAACTAGCATGTGTCTGTGTGAATATATCTTACTTTTCTCAGTATGACATTACGATAACATTATGATACTTGAGAGGAATGTTTTGTTTCTGGTCAGTGAAATTAATTGGGATTGTCGGGTTGTAACGCACTCGCCTTTGCTCTGGCCGTCCGGATTTCGACCACGTGGCGAGCCAACTAGAGTGATTGATATAAGCTTAAACCTTATTTCGCAATTGTTGTAAATGAAGTTTCAGAACGAACCGATCTTTACAAATCGCATGTTTTGAACTGTCTTTTCCGTCGCCTCATCAGATGATACATTCTTGAAGATTAGTAGAGTTTCGGGTGTATGTTTTGTTTTCTAAGATGTTAGACGCTGGATTTCCTATGCAAACAGAATAAACTGTAAATGATCTATTTGGAGTCATTTATATGTTCTGAAGTCTCCTGGCCACGACAGACCGGTATCGAGAATTCAAAATATTGAAATGTAAAATTTAACCATAACAGTAGGCAGGGTAAATTAAGAAATGAATTATTTATCTCATCTCCTATGACTGTTCCTTCCTGGAATAATGTAATAATTTCAATAACCAAATCTAATTTTCAATCATTATGAACTCATTTAAATGGTTCATATTTAGAATTCACATATTAAGCACATCCGAAAATTACTACATTTTTTTTCTCCTTTATTTATTTTTCTTTATTTGGAGGGTTTGGGATTTTTCGTGAACACAACAACATATGTCATATCCATTGTTCTTTGTGTCAGCGAAAAAAGAGACCAGTCCCTTCTAAGCAATTTGATACCGAGACTCTCACGGTCTAGTGTGAACTTCCTTTGTTTGATATATGTATGTATGCTTTTGTACGTAATAAAATATATTTCAAACACAATATACCAACCAGCATGTTGACCTGAATATCATTATATACCCAGTGTATCTATGTTTTGTCTGATGTAATTGTGAAATATTGGTCTACATTTAAAACATGACATCTGCCAATGCGAGATATTAGAGAGAAATATATTGTTTATCATTGCTTTGCCTAGTTTGGGTAGTGGAGGAAAGCCGGAGTTCCAAGAGAAAAATCATCGACCTGGGCCAGTACCTGGCGACTGCCCCATGTAGGTGCACGTTGGCTTTCATCATGATAAACACATGCAGATAAGGATTATAGTATCACAAACATATGCGCGGCTCAGGCTAATAGACTGATTACTAAAACCTTATTTTCTCCCCGTGCTTGTGCCAAAGAATATTTTAAGAAGTTTTAAATGAAAGAGAAACCACATTTCGCTTTGCGGTTAATTCCCAGTCTTAGTGATAATCAGTTTTTTTTTTTTTTTTTTTTATGAGAATTTCATTATTTCTGGTTTTGATTTATATAACGCTAACGTGATATGCACATGTTTGTTAACTGTAAACAAAACGGCATCGTTAAGTATCAAAACGGAAGTCGGTTATTATTATTTCCTATCTAATTTTAAGGACTCACGCAACTAAATCAATCACTATATACTATCACTTAGTATTTAAGCTAATAGAATTAATATTTGAATTCAACACCAGTATCAACTGTTTATAGAAACATACCTGTCAAAGACAACAAATAGCGTCATTTTGTTGGTTAAATGGCATCCCGGACTATTCTTGCCTTCAAACATCAACAATCGGAAGTTTAGAAGTGAAACTAACTACTCAACCGACATTTTATATCCGTCTTAATCCACCCAGATACATTGAAATGATTTTAAAAAATACAATTTCAGGAAGTCAAATGAAAATATGAATTATAAACATAAACCTCCGGAGGGCACATTTTTTTAGCAGATATCAATTTCGGTAGGGGCTCGTTCATTCGCTGATTTAGTTACGTGATACCTTAAAGTTATCCGGAAATGAACGTTCATGTACTTGTGCAATATGTTCTTGAATACGAAGAAGACGGAAAATCACTAGAACAAAAATAAGAAGAATACTGGTGACTGAAAATCGACATTGATGCTGTGATCTGAATCGGGGTCATTCCGGTTGTATACCAAGCGGTCAAGAGATCTGAAATTCTCTCGTGCATTACAAGCATGAAATTCAACCTATTGGGCATAAAAAGAAAAGATCCTTTTTGGAAGTTAACCACGTGACAAAGTGATCAGGACAAACGTTCTTATACATTTATCAGATACAACCTTGTGATCACAACAAAGGGAGGCAAATGACGGTGATGCGTGCCAGAGTCCGATATCTTGAGTTCCTTCTCCAGCACAAGTGTTAAGACGTCGACACGCCAGAACAGATCACAGACGATAGTTTGTTGGTTAACATATTTGTACCTTTGGATGTGGCTATATTCTGTTAAATGTAATACCATACATATTTAATGACAAGGTCAGGTCCGATCGTTGAAACAGGACCCGTATCGTTACACGTTCCGAGGTATACAACACGTGCGAATTATGAGATGCACGCACGGATTTTGTAGTGTTTAGGATGTTGAATTGACCTTGTGTGTACATGTATGGTTTGCCAGTAGTAAGATCCATCGTTGTATTGATTTATTTCGATGACATATTAATTACATTTTTATCTTCACTGTTCATATACAACAACAACCTTATCACTTAGCACATGATCAAAACATCCGTGTCGCTCATATCATTGTAAGTCACCTAAATCACGCCGCTTGAGTTCTCTATAAAAAAATTCTCGCATAGCTTGGGGTACGGTCTATCTCTGCGCGCCACATTGGAAGAAGTTAATCTGCTTTTTTCAGTTTTAACTTTCTGATTAAATACATTTTCTATTCTATTTGTGAATGACTAAACAAGGCAGGAATTGATTGCCTTGTAGTTTTCCTTGTTAGATAGTCCATTATATAAAAGTCCATTTTATGAAAAAAAAAATCGACGCGAGATGAATGAAGTGTAAGAACATTATTGACTAAATAGTTGAAAAACAATTTATGCACTGATAGAAAAGGAATAAATCGATTTTTTTATCATGAAAGGCTGTAACTGTGGGATTGTCAATTCTTTAGAGATAAAACATGTCTCTAGGGTCTCTTCGTTTTCCGACATATAGGTCTTTTCAAGGATACAGGTGAAGATTTAAGTGTTGAAATCTACACCTCATTAACGTTATCATGTCATTGTTTTAATTCACCAGAACCATAAATAACTACACATGAGGTAAATTGGATTTCTTTTATTAAATAAGTTGGCAAGTTTGTAGGAAAAATGAAGATATATTCCCGATTGTCTCAAAATAATTTGAGTACTCTGAATAATTGATCACTATATTCACGTGATAGATATAATGCAGAGGTTTTACGGATACTATATAAACGAAATATCGAAGTCTTTATTTAATTAGACGGTGACTCGATTTACGAGCGCAGAAGGCAAGCATAAAGAATATTGTCTTTGCATTTGGCGTCAGAAATGTATGTTAAAATCAAGTGAAAGATATGTGTATATTACTCCTTTCATATGTGATTTTTATCGTGTATCGCGATGCACGCATTGTTGTGTCGCGATGCACGCGTTATTGTGTCGCGTGTCGCGATGTACGCGTTATTGTTTAAATAAGATTATATAGAGAAGTTTCTATCTAATGATAAAGTCATGTTTCTTGTATAATAACGTGGTAAGCCTGTATTTATAATAGGGGACTTTAAGATACGGGGCTACGATTCTCAGACTGATACGTGTACAATATAGAATCAGGTAACTATCCGACGTGTGCCACCCTATATACTGTCCGACTGCTGTTGATCAGTAAGATAAAGGGGCCGCGATTCCCTCGGTGGATGGTTATTAGTGTACGATATCCGGAGACTATCCGACGTGTGCCACCCTATATACTGTCCGACTGCTGTTGATCAGAAAGATAAAGGGGCCGCGATTCCCTCGGTGGATGATTATTAGTGTACGATATCCGGAGACTATCCGACGTGTGCCACCCTATATACTGTCCGACTGCTGTTGATCAGAAAGATAAAGGGGCCGCGATTCCCTCGGTGGATGATTATTAGTGTACGATATCCGGAGACTATCCGACGTGTACGACATCCTATACACTGTCCGACTGATGTTGATCAGTTTGCTTAGACAAAGTACATTCAACTGCTGCAGTGACTGTCTCCATGGACAAGACTCTTTACCGTGATCCACTGATATGGACGGGCCACCCGGAGTGATATTTTCTATGATAGCCATCATCCATACCATCGGCCAAAACAAATCGGCAAAGGTAGGTGCCTGCTTCCAATGTCCGGTTCTTCTTATTTTTCAACTAGAGTTGGTGTTATTTTACAGTGGAAAATTCTTGAAATTACTCCGTAATACATCCGTGTTGAGTGTCGTTGCATCAATAATTGATTAGTTATTGACAAAATAACAAACGACATGGCGGCGGACATATTAAGGTATTCGATTGGCTATGTAGTTCCCTGTTCACCTTCTTATGCCATCTTCCTATCCAAATAAGACTTCTCTTTACCGATAATTTCAGGTCAACCCCGCCGATTTACTTTCTCAGAACCCAAAAATCTCTCCGCCGCCATATTGTGTTGTTATTTTGTAAATAGTTATGCAATTAATCACGCAACCAAAATAGCGGATATTTGACAGTAATCTTTATCATAGCTTATTATCAACATGTGTAACGATATTGTACAGACAAGTTTGAAAACGATTACAAAAAAGCATATATGCTTCGAAAACGAAAGTGCGATGAACTTTAACTTGAATTCACGAGAATTTCTCGCAATTTTGGCTCCGAATCCGACACTAATGTACCCTAAAACAATTATCCACTGTTGAATATAACTAAATAAAACTTGTAAATTAGGAACAGTGGAAGCAAGCTCCAACCTTTGTGGAACTCGTTATTAAAAGGCAGAAATTTCAAATGTGCTGTGAGTATTCATTTTGACAGCATAGAGGTATTTGTTGGAAGAGAATAAGATACATATATTTATGTTGGAAGCTGTAACAGAAAACAGTTTATATGTAACAAGTACGAAGTTGAATGGAGTAAAACAACCCCTCATATTGTGGAAAGAGTCATGTGTAAAACGTACTATTATATGTGGTAAGTAGAGGGCGTGTCAATAGGGCCACTGAGTTAATGGTACCTTGTAATCGATGACACAGGTATCCGGCCGTACGGATATCCAAACTTGATATATTTTGTAAAATAAAAAGAATAATAAAAAATAAAGTATCAATATTAAGGATGTCCAAAGCTTACCTAACCGAAAATGGTAATTTAATCCAGAGAAATTATGAAACAATATCAATCACTTTTAAAAATGTATGATACATTGTGGCTATTGCAATGTCGAAGCAATATTTCGGTCATTCGTTGGTCATGCGAGCTAGATTTTGAATAATATTTACATGTTAAAAATCGGTAGAAGACATGGAGATTAAATTGATGATTTATTTGACAAGCACCTGAACAAAATGCAGTACAGACGATTTTAAAACTTCAGATCAAGAGAGATGTTTACATATAAAAAACATGAAACGGATTATTTTTTCTCTTTTATATTAATTTCCAAGGTACCATTTTTCGTGACTTTATCCCATCCTCGAAAAAATGGAATCCCTCGATAGTATAGCCCTTTACTGTACGTCATGACTCCACACGAATACCACAAATTTAAAAAAATATTTTTTTTTACGAAAATTGACCATGAATGAGGGTTATATACTCCACCAATGTATTACTGTCACTTATTATTTATGAATCGAAAACACAGGTGATTCCCTCAAGTATAGTTACTAATTTCCAACTGTAGAACTGACCTTCAAATTGTCGAAAATATGCTGATGAGTATAGTGTGTTGGTATTCCTGTTAACGCATGTACGATCACTTAAATCATGTTAAGACTTTAATCTCGCCAACGAAATTATTCATAAACAAACAAACAAAAATTCTATGTGATTGGTATCTGTATCACCTCCTTTAAATTTCTGTCATTTTTCTACTTTTCAATATTGAGATAATTATCAATTGTGACACTATCAAGTAGATCACTCTGTTGTTAAACCGGAAATGGTTATATGAACAGGAAGCAGTATTTTATTGTATATAATGTTGGTTGGAAATTTAAAATATGAAAATAATAATTTTCATGAATTTATTGTTGTTTAATTTAGCTTATAACAGGAATTGAGTGTTAAATATGTACATAGTATATTGCACCAAATATGACCTTTACCTGTCCAGCACTGCATAGCCAAGTAGGGACTTATGTAAACAATGGTAGCCAGAATTCATATAAACAAATGTGATGTGTATATATAAACAGTGCAGTACAGTTAGAGTAACGATGATTGTATCATTATAACGTAAAATATTTCAAGGTCATGAGAAAATAATAGTTTAGATAGTGAATTGTATATAGTTGCTTAGTACAGCATTATGAGTATGTAAGATAAACATGACCGATTTAGCAGATGTTAGGTTCTGCGTAATTGTTAAGTATTTGATTATTATATATGTAAATAGTGACCAATATGCGGTGGGTCTGAAGACTGGTAGTACCAATTGTCATTCCAGACAATAGCTTCCTGGGATTGGGGAATGGACCAATCAACGGTCGTTGCACTAAATGTGCATCCCCAATCCATCAGCACTTATCCCATACACAATAACAAATGGCGCCAAGATTCTGCATTTTGTGTCCAAATCGGTATAATTTTGACAGAATCTTGATATGGTTGGGTCGCCAGGATCAACCATTGTTCTTGAGGAATTTCCACCTGCGGAGTTGTCCGACTTTTGGCTTCCCCTATAAATACTGGGCAGTTTTCGCTGCTCATTGCACTTGGATCTAGGGATGCCAAAGGGACAACTTCCGGTTGTAGGACTGACTCTACGGAAGCGTGATAGGGAGCGAGCCTTCTTGTGGACTTCACTGTGCTATATAAACAACAAGTAGAAAGGAATTTGGACTTGGCTTTTTCTTCGGGAAACACAACGCGAGCGGGGGCACAGTGGGGTAACATCAATATCACATTCCATTTCAGTATTTGTAATATTTCTTTGAGGTTACTCAGTATTTCAACTGCTCTCGTCCCGTGCTAAACTTACTGTAATCTCCTGGTTACCTTGAAAGCCATACAAAAAAAGACAGTTTTCCTCTCTTCCGACAAGTTTTAAAAGCTTCGCTCTTCACGTCAGTAAGAAGCCAAATCCCATTGTTGTCTCATGGCCGATTAAAACGAAAATTGTCTCTGACCTGAATGTTGTACTTATTTAGATGTTTATGTCTTTGAACTAACGTTACATAACAAGTAAACGTAATTTGTTGTCGCCACGAATGTACTTTTGAGCGATAAGGTGTTACTATTGGTAGCAGGATTTTCCACCATGCTTTGGGGGAAGTACGTATATTGTAGCTGCCATTATACTAGACACAGTGTTCAGGATCCAAATTCAACGATTTCAGGGACTAGGCTTACGTTGAACATAAGAATGTTGGTGTGATACCATGGGAAATATGACATTACCGTATTAAATATGATTAGCTACCAGTTTGGAAACAGGGACGGTAATTAAATTGCAAATAACCCAATATTTAGTACAGACATGTCAAAACTCTATCAGACAAATATTGGCAGTGTTCGCATCATACAAACGTTCATGACCACTGGAGAATGCGCAATAACCAAAAAAGATACGATTACTTGAATGAAAACCAAAAATGCAAAACAAATCTCTTACTCTAATAACACCATTGAGCTGTATAAGCGCTGTCACCGATGCCTACATAATGCTAGAACGACAATCAATGGCTTCCAAATATATCCAGTGTAAAGATTGTGTCAGAACTTTGGTGTGTTCTTGTCAACATTTATAAAGTCAAACAGGACCGTCTCAAAGAACTAGTGCAGCAACAACACAATTTAATCAAAATTAAATACTATGTAGAGAGTGTAAACAACTGATTCAAGCAAAAATTATTTGATATTATGTAATAATGCAAATATACGTGTACATATATTTGGCTTCTAGAATGCTGAGTAATGCACCAATTTACAAGTATTGCATATTGTATCAAGACGTTTTAATTAATAAAATAACGCAGTAAAAGACATGGTTGTCACTTTTTTCACTTCGAGAAAAGTTTGCTGTGATATTTAACTACTGTAACAGCCCTGGCCTTGGTCTTCGTTGGGCATCAACAGGTTAGGGAAATACGTCACAGACACTATAAAAACAGTTCAATTTGTTTTTAATCATGTGGTGTATTATGTACCGGGATGGTGCCATTCGTCATACATCACTCATACTATCAGAAGTCAGTGTGGTGGGAGACAATCCCGTGCTGTATAGATATCATTATTTATTGAGTATATAGATCCCGAGTAGATTAAGATAGCATAGAATTGATTTTATGTCTGGAACAGTAAGTTAACCTTGGGCTGTACTTGTTACATACATATATTGTCTTATTATACTAAGTACCATTGACCTCCTAATGATAGTAAATCAACCTTAATAAACAGCTATAAAAAGTTATTAAGCTATTTAAACGCAACTAATTCTTAGAGTTATCTCCCTTTTGAAAAGTGAAGAAGGGAAATTAAGGTGCTTCAGCGATCTAGCTTTCAAGATAGTCGGATTTCACTCATCCTATCTCTAGGCGTTGTCTCACCGCCGAATTTCAGTGTTCTGGCGACAACAGTGTGAGAAATCCATGTTTTTTCTTTTTCTTTTTTTATCTTGTTCTCCCTTTTATATCTTTCTCATAAGATCATATGATCTCTCTCAACCAATCAAATATCTTCTCACATTTATTCTTAGAAAAAGTTCCTTTCCCGAGTACAATACAAATCTAGTATTATAATAGGCAAAGTTGAAATAATGTCCTCTTCTTGTCCTTGGTCATATTTTTATTTTCAAAAGTTATCTGGCAAATGGGGACAATTTAAAATATAATATGCATTAAGCGGACAAGAATTCGCTTGTACTCAGCGTATCGGAGGAATGGCAGACGACATGCGTAACGCTACATAAAATGGTTTGATATGTTAAGAACACTTTAGTTCCTATGATACTTATTTTCGCAGTAAATTGATAAAACTTATTGTATAACTAGATTTACAGATGATAATCTGTCACCAATAACGTATTTGTAACGTGTATATGTTTTTTTTTTTTTTTTCAGGGACCAGCCACGCATGCCAATATTCTTGCTTTTGCATATGCAACGAATACAGATATCAACGTAATCTGTACCTCAGCGATCAACACGCAAAGTCTCTGTCAGCACCATAAAATTCGCAAGGATTTTAGGAGATATCAAACCGCCACCAAAAACTCATAAAAAAATCTGAGTACAAGGCCAGTAACTCTGGAGGGAAACATTTTGATATCTGTTGTAAAATCCGAACTAAATCTAGGTCATCAACAAAATACTACGATTTAGACATTATGCTTGCCTTTAAAGATTGCTCCTGACGACAACAAACTTTCTCGTGACCATAGTAACTCCCACATTCACAAAATGTTGGTTGTAATAATTGCCTGTTATTAACACACGGATTTACGCCACCGCTACAGTGTTCGTCATATCCGTACGTTTACGATCGTGATCCATATCCTTATGTAAATTTGTGTCGTACAACAAGGAAGTTATGTGAATAAATATGGTTTCTGATCATGTGACCAATATTTTTCAAATTACTTTGCATAGCTTTATGTCATTTTATACAGCTGAAAGTTAATTTCTCGTTGTACTTACATCCAATAAACAGCAATGGCAATGCAGACTATAATGTCATACTGACATTGTATATGATTGTATAGGTGACAGAATGTACTCTCTATACGCTACATTGTAACATACGATGTCAACAGATCATACGGTCATAATACAATGTACTATGCCCATGGCAATATCAAAATGTGATAAGTAAGTGTGCTGTCTAAGGGACACAGAATTTTTTTTAAATACGTGGCCTCGGTTTAATATTCCGAGGCCATGACATGTTAAATCGAGTCCTTGGATTACCTTACTGAACCGAGGCGACGGATTGCTGAACCGAAGCCACGGATGAGTAAACCGAGGTCATGAATAACTAAACCGAGGCCACGGATTGCTGAACCGAGGCCATGGATTACTAAACCGAGGCCAGAGATTAAAAAAAAAGAAATCTTAGGTCCCTCCTCGGTCTCCTTACACAAGTGAAAATCATTTATCGATGCAACTTTAGAATTAGATACAGTATAGTCAACATAGGGAATAAGCTGTATTATACTAATAACGATCAATAATGTTACCTATTTTGTTTAATTCAGGTTGAAAATTTTCATTTGCCATTGGTTATCTCTAATTAACCTTTGATTGACCTTATCAAGAAAGTCAAAACTCCTGGCCAAATTCAAGGAGAATGTCAAAAATCATCTTCTTAATTCTATACTCTCGTACGGACGACCTATATATGAGACCTACTCATTAAGGTCCATGACATACATACTTAATAACAGGTAGTGTTTTATTAATATACATTATTCCTTTTTCACATCATACACTTTCGTAGGATTGGCTATGTAGCGCAAATAGTGACCTATATTCTTTCTATGAATAGGTATTTTTCTATATAAATGATGTATATAATAGAATTGCCATCATATTGTACAATATTGTATGTAATATTGCAATTTGTTGGCGATTCGTATCACTTGCTAGACTGCTTTGAATCTTCTCTGTTTCAAAGGGTAATTGGTACGTTGTTCGCTACACAACTTTTTGTATTGCAGTGATAATTGACTGTCACAATAGCTTATTGACAATTGTCAAAGTGTGATTCTGTATATCCCAATTATAACACTTTTGGGATACTTAGGAATTTCAACACTTCGTAATATACTTAAAATGGCTTACCGTAAATTGGGAATTTTTTATCAAAGTTTTAGTTTTGTCGATTTGGTAGGAAGTATTGATCGGCAAAGAGTATATGAACAAAAACCAACAAACGAAAAAGGAGAAAGGAATGTTGTAGAGTTATACCTCTTTATTCTTACACAATGACTCAACAAGCCTACCAGATACTAAACCTCGGCACTTATACCTCCGATACGTACAAGTGCGTCACACTAATGAAATTAATATTTGTTACATCCATTCCGAACATTTCTGTAGGAATGAATATAAGCCGAAATAAACATTTTAGATTAGCAATATAAGCAGTTTATTCGTGTCCAGCAAACACATTCAAAATGTCGATGATTTCGGATACAAAAAAGAACTCAAAGACCACACAGAAAGTGACATTGGTTGAAATACTGATTTCTTGTTATGAATCTCTTTGTTTTAACATTTTACCAATGAATGGATGTAATAAAATCAACAGAACAAATACATATCAACATAATCATTATATCACATTAGACGAGACTAAACATAGATTTTTCAATGCTAATTTCTTTATGGTGAGATCAATACATGAAAATGAAAATTAAGCAGCTGACAATGTATGAAAATTAACTTGGTTCCTACAAATATCACAAAATAAAGCTGAGTGATTTACAAAACCGGAAAAAATAGATGCAAAAAATGATTTTGCAATAACCGCATAAAATAAACTCAACAAAATATCTACAGGCTTATTTCGCCATAATACCCAATGAGCCAACAGACTTATTCTCCACAATGTTCTATCAGCCAACAGGCTTATTCTACACAATGTGCTAAGAGCCAACTGACCTATTCTCCACAATGTTCTATCAGTCAACAGGCTTATTTCTTCAAAATGTTCTATTAGACAACTGGCTTATTTCTTCATAATGTTCTATGAGCTAATATGCTTATTTTGCCATAATGTTATATGAGCCAACAGTCTTTTTCTCAACATTGTTATATGAGCCAACTGGCTTACTGCTCCATAATACCCTATGGACCAACATACTTACTTCTTCATAACGCTCTATGAGCCAACCGGCTTATTTCACCACAATGCCTTACGAGCCAACAGGCTTATTTCTCAGCAATGTCATGTGAGTCAACATGCTTATTTCTCATCAATGGCATATGAGCCAAAAGACTTATTTCTCCACAATGCCTTATGAGCCAACAGGCTTTTTCTTCACAATGTTATATGAGTCAACATGCTTATTTCTCCACAATGCTCTAAGAGCCAACAGGCTTATTTCTCAGCAATGTCACATGAGACAACATGCTTATTTCTCAACAATGTCATATGAGTCAAAAGACTTATCTCCCAATAATGCCCTTTGGGCCAACAGGTTTACCTCTCCATAATGCTCTATGAATCAACTGCAGAGAGAATTTTGTTAGTCACATCAGATTAATTTTTTTCAGTGAGCGCTGACTTCATCATTGGCATATAGTGTACGTTATGCTCTGTGACTCTTTTGCAACGATATGCTACTATTTGCAATAACATCAGAAAAAGGTTGTGTTTTAAAGAGACACTATCAAATCAGGCTATCCAATAAATGACATATACTATTATACTCTTGGGTCTATAGAGCTGAAATGAAAAAGAAAATCCGAAAATATATAACGTATCGTTTGAAATATTTTTGGGTCTATTTTAATTCTGGAATTAAATGATCACGTTTGTACGGGGGCGAAGTGTCCCCGGTGTATTGGCAATTAAACATCGAATATTGCAACATAACGCATTTACTATAAAAATTGTATGGAAGTAATCTATTTTCATTCCAGTTTGATGGTTTTCTCTTTCTTTTTATTATTTTTTTTCATTTTTTCAAGCACGTGTAACATTTACTATACACAATTAACAAGATTTACCGCATCTTTTTTCTTGTCTTTTTTTCGGTGACGAGCAGCACCTTATTCTGCATAACGAAGACGAAAACACACACAGAACACCATTCATTGGCCTAACTGTAAATTCTGTTCCATTTGAGATACTCAAATAACAACACACCAACATCTTTTTAAGGAATAATTCCAATCTCGTCATAACTGATTGACATTTATCAAACTTTTCTTGATTGCAGTACTGCATGTACCTATAGAGTTTGTCCTTGGAACGGAAATGTTTTGTATCGTTCCAGCTGTAGATTGTTAATCAAATGTATCAGTAGAAATCTATTCAGGTCTTACAGTTACCACTATAAGACGTCTTGTTGTATATAATCATCCTCTCCAAATGTATGCGAATACCCTAGAGGGCATTTGATTGATTTTATTGGTCATCTAGGTTAATACTCGTCAATTTACAGAAACTAGATCCATAGTGACTGTCTTTGTCATAGCTTGAATTTGGACAATAATTAAGTAACGACCCAGAACTTGGTCATCATTGCCTTTTATTAAAGCAATTCTTGTTTGCTCACCAGCTAACCATTGTTAATACATGCCCCTGAGGGGTGTAATGAAGATTTACGTGTGTTGCCACTGATTGCACCACCAGGGTTAAGCCACGTTTAATTGCCATCATGGTTAATTGTTAAAGTGCTACTGTCGAAATTCCAACTAGGAATTCGAGAATGTTTTTTTTTTTTTCTAATCTAGAGCCCTGCTAAAAGTCAGTAATGGTTCCTCACATAACACTTGTTAGAAATTTGTTAATGTTTAGTGATGATTCCACATGTCCCGCTAGAAAACATTCAGTATTACATATCCAGAAATCACTTTCCGTTAATTAGATATGTAAGAAATGTAGTGTTAACTTTACAAATAACGGATGTAAAAACTAATTTGAACAATGGTGTCTGCACAATACGTTTATAAACTGCTCCACACAGCTGTTTCTTTTCCTTCTGCGGCAAAACAAATTGAATAAGTTTTACATCCTCAGACTCAACTTGCATATCGGTATCAAAGTCCAACAATGGTAATGGTATCATGTCGAGGCACACTGAAAACATTACGCTGAAATCATCAAGAGTTTACACTGATACACAACCCGACATCGGTTGGAAACACTGAAAGAGACAGACTACAATCACAATTCAATGATATACGTGAGGCATCAAAAGACACCTTGAAAGCAAGGAGATGTGAACCGGAAGTAAAACATTCTATGATTCTCCAAAAACTAACAAGAAAAGGGATAATTACATTTATAACACCTTGTTGTATACCTCAAATAAGAATGCGACATTACTTTCTTTAAGTAACCACGGTTATCTTAACATGGCGGGTGTCGTCGATAAAGCGGGAGACAATTACTCATCCGGAACACCTGATCTTATTCTCCTTGTATACGAGTCTACGTGTAAATCTTTCTTTTGTTCATATTTTGTGTTATTGAATTAGTGTTTGGATTATGTTGGTATTATGTTGTTGATATTAAGCATTAATACAGAGATGTGAACACGAAGAAAAAAACCAGTTCGTTTACTAAAATTCACCAATGGTGGTAGACACTGCTGGGTGACTTTTAGTACTCGAGGACAGCTGAGATCTGCATGACACGTTTTCATTCAATCGAATAGTGCACGGTTCCAAATAAATATATATATATATAATTTATTTAACGTTCTTTTGAAATTACTAGATAAACGAAAAATATGAAATTTATTGAATTATTAGGGTGTGCATCTCCCCATCTTAATTTTGACATTTCCTTCGATCAATTAGGGCTTTCCTCAGTTGCCTCATAGGCACTTGGCATCACTGGCGAGTTCTAGGACGAATCATTTGCATGATGTAATTTAATTTGTTATTTAGGTCACCAGCATCACGGATGGGACCTAGAAGGATGAAACAGCTGTATGATGTAATTTATCTAGCTCTGCTATATCTAACAGTGAATTTTTTAGGTGTTCACTTATGACTTTTATACAATCTATACAATAGGTTTTATACGAAATCCGAAAGCGACACAATTGATGCATGCATCTATTTTAAAATCCAAAACATATATATCAATGTCAAAACTTAGCAAAGGATCACGGAAACGTTGTCATTTAAATGCTCTCAAAGCCAAATACATTTGAGAAAATTAACATTTCCTTCATTCTGTCCTTATATATTTTCTGCAGATATCATTTTTTCTAACTATAAAATACTCGACATTAAATTGTTATATAACACCTTCACTGTTAATTTGGTGCGATGCTGATATGAAAATAGCGAGATACCATTGGAACGCTGACGAGTCCTACAAGGACGAAACTTTTTTATGATGCAATTTAGCACATCTTTGCTTTGCTGTATCTAATTCAGCACTTGTATTAAAATATACTTTTTATGTTTCTTTTGTACAAATTTTCTAACCGTCAGGCAATATGTCATCCCTTAACATAACGAAATTTTATCAGAGCAATCTATCTCTAGAGAGATAAACAGGACGATTTGTCAGAACTCTCGGTGTGCTGACGTTTTGATGGATTTCAGTGTATATATATATTTGCTATAGATTCCATAGACCTCGTAATGATGACTTAACTGATGACAGAGACCTTGGAATTATGGTGGTTTTATGAACCTGCTCCCTAAACCATTCACAACTTTGTTTCTGGTTAAAATCATACGCAGAAAAGTGTGCGTTTAAGCTCTTACCGCCAATTCCTAGATGTAGCTCTTTCCATGGTGTGCTGAACATTTAAGGTTGAGGAATCAAGTAGACCCTTAAACGTATAGAAATCCCTCGTAAATGTCAAGACGTTTCAAACATATCTCTATTTCTCAATAAAACAGTACAGCTTTAGCGTCTGTTTCTGTTACAACAATATCACGTTTTTTTGTCGGATCCAAATGTGTGTGTGCTATCAAATATCAATTATCATGCATTTCAAGTGACTTTCTCAGGTAATATGACATAATGGTTCAAGATGACTTATCGTCTTCCTGCTTCGTCAGTCGTCGTAAGTCATCAACTGTCCATAAAAGTTTTCGTATTTCGAACTTCTTTTCAAGTAGCGCCAGTAAGATTCAGCTTTAACCTGCCCGAAATAATCTAATCTCACCCTTGAATATAGAATAAGCTGCGACAGGTATTTTTTTTTCTGCAGGATCTGTATATTTGGGTACACTTGAGTCTTCTAAAAGGGAAATGGTAAGTTTTATTAAATAACCGGTTCAGGTATGAAACTAATCGGATCTTTATATTTGTCTTCTTTTCCGTTCTATGCTTTTATGATTGTACCAAAGACACGCATGCGCACAGTACCTTCCGATACAAATAATTTGACCACATCAAGCCACTGTTTTGCCCCTCCAAGACTCGTAAGCAATGCTAAAGGGTGAAACTGTTTATACCTCGGAGGCGACGGCAAAAAGGACGAAACTGGTCGAATTCAATGTCAAAAACAGATAAGAAGGCGCATTGACCCCAAAATTCAGTAAATTAATACTTTCTTATATCAAATGATATCAAAAGTACGTCCATTATTAAGATTGCTACTATTGTCATGCAGGTTAAGATATCTCGCGGGTATTTAAAATCTACCACAGATCATTCCAAATATCGTATACACAATTTCTGTTGGTGTACCCTTGGATACATGTTTGATATTGTAGGTAGAAACTTTATAATTATTTTCGATTTATCTTCATTATATGAAGAGCATCAAAACCTACATCTCATTTAATTTGTCCTTTCTTCATACGAAATCTGTATTGGTGGTTGTATGGTTTATTTTATTTTCACCTGGATGTGATATTACTTACCTGGATTTACATATCGTCAATTATCGTCTGGCCTTATTTTATTTTTACTTTTTCAAGGATCTCTATGTTCACATTTTGCCGTCATTTCACCGAATTTGAATAAATATTCTTTTAAATGTCGGCATGCATTAATGTTTATGACGTCACCAATCAAATAACAAATAACATGCTCATGTTAGTATAGAGTACAGTAGTTGTAAGATGGTTATGAACAGTTGAAGCCTACATCCATGTCATCAATTGATCATAACTAAGCCGAAGTCAGGGTGAATTGTTCCTCAATACTTTTTCACATAGTAGGAGAAAAATGCAAGTTAGCAAAAAGAAGACCTATACAAACTAACCACGTTTATCATACATCTTTTTAAACTTCAAAAACACTTCCTTAGATATATGTATATTTGTGACAGTCGAGAAATTGTGTAGAATTATCTAATCTCCCGACGGAGTAAAACAATGGACAACTTAAAATACATTAAGATTCGCACTTTTACTATTTTCCTTTGCATTTATTTCAATACTGGTAATGACGGAGTCTCATGAAACACAGCGAGATGTTCATTTCTGAGTGTAAACTTTATATGTACCTGGACAGGACATTTCATTTATTTATCACATTTAAGTCTGTCTAATGGTATTCGGAGACAGCACCACATTGCCTCAAAATTAGATTTGTTAACCGAAAAGAGCGAACACGCACTGTCTTCTCCGTATACCAGCTAAGACATGCCAAATTCAGAATTTAGCCATTGGCATTTACGAGCACAGCTTTCCAAAATGACTGGTTAGCTGAAATCCTGGTTTGCCTTTTGTGATCTGTCTTAACACCTTTCCTGTCGATTTCTAATCTTTTGTCCTTGAGAACTTTTTTTAACATTGTAGACTAGATTAATCCTTGACCTTGGCATGTACTGAATTATATATCCGCAAATGATTGGAAATTACCTAGAGTCAGTGTTGTGTTCCACAGTCACTGTGACACTGTATTGAAATTACGGTCAACAGACATTAGAGTAGAATTCCGTAGATGACATTAGTTCGCCTTGTGATTCATCAATTTATGAACAGATCAGTTATCCCTGTGAACTGTAACGAGCTGTGGACCGTGCTCGAATTAACAGTATAGAACACAACAAAGGAAATTCGAAAGTGTCATGAAAATCTCTATCAAAACTCAAATTGAATCAAACTAAAGCAAAATATGAACAAAGGTAAGATTCACAAGGCGACCACTGAAAAAGACTAAGAAGAGTGATATCAGGTGTCCCGCAGTTAACATCTTGTGTTTTATCAACGACACATGCTACGTGCATGTTCGTCAATTTAAGTAACTTCATTAATTAGGACACGGTAAGCAACAACGGTGTTTTCTGGATTTTAACGATCATTAAACAGTTCCAACTACGAATCGCATTAGAAAATAGAATACTTCCCAGTGTGGTCATTATGACTACCATAAAACCTCTCTATCGCTTTCATCAACATTCATCTCTCGAAACCCTATGTTTTGAGTTTGTCTGTCGGTTGCCAACTTCTTGCACGGAAATCGTGATATTGGGAACAAGACATTGAATATCGAAACAACTGTGACATGGAAACACCATAGGTTTAGTATTCCTCAGTATATATGAGTACATTTCCCATGACACCTGCCCATTAGCTAAGCTCGAGATCATTGTTACTCACTCAGATCTTTATGATATACACTGGCATTATTCAATTTCGTCCTTTCGTGAGGAAACATGTTTAAGTATCGAGATCGAGGTCATCCTCCGAGAATTTTTTTCTGAATATCATGGAAACAATGGTGACTAGAATGTATCGTCTGCCTACAGCAAACGAAATCTGAAAATGTGTTTTAAGTTGAACGCTAGCATCAAAAAGGAATTAGGAAGGACACATTTAAAAAATGTCATCATTTTATTAAATATTGATTCCAACAGCACATTAATGAGAAAAAGGATTAAACACGGTGAAAAGTTATCACATTTGAAATGAAAACAAACCAACTTGTTGAGAAATTGAAGAAGTCAGTCGACGTCACATAGCTGACACAATACAGATGGAGAATGTTCGGTATCCTTATTTACACTGAGATAAACCCGTCAATATCGTGTTTAAGTATGTATCTGAGTTCTTAAGTAGCTCATTATTAAACTGTTATTTCTCCAATTTAACGAATATCTGGATGGAGACATGCCCAAGGAAACGTCGTTACTCAATTTTCAAATTTAGAAGACATGCCCTGCAAAGTGACGTATAATAAACGCAAATATTATTTATAATATATATTAATAACGACTTTCACCACTCTGGTGTTACTCTAGCTTAAAATAATGTCAATACATATGATAACATTTTTTTTTTTTTTTTTTTTTTTTTGTAATATTTCTGGATAAACAGCTTTCAATGATAGCTATTTGCCATTAACTTTACTTAAAAGTCGATTGTCAAGGAAATACTTAACATCACTGGAAACAGAGAGCACGCCATGGGCTGTTTGGACATTCCAAAATTATTTCTTTCGGTTACTGTTTTTCAATTCAAGGTAAAAAAAAACAATAGTTACGTTGGTCAAATGCATTACAGAAAAAAAAACAAAAGTGTATTAATTCTTAAGTATAAACCAAATCACATGTTCTCTTAGACAATAGTACTACGGCTGTATATCGCACGGTCTTTCAAAATTTTATCACATCAAATATAAAAAAAATGCAAGATGTATTGTTCCTATTTCATTTCGAACCTTGACATGCTTAGGATAGGATACTCTAATTACATGCAACTGTATCAAATAATCCTCAATTTCGTATTGAAACACAATTGCTACTCCCAAACTCAATTACAACACAGATGTAAGGAACGCAATTTGTTTTATCGGAACATAAATAACTGCTTACTTTTGGTCTCTCTGCACTAAATTAATATTGTTTATTTATCAATATTTGCAATGTTTCGCTATATTCGCTTATACAAAATATGTTTTGAAGAAAATTAAATGCCGAAGATATATTAATGTAAAATATACTTTTATGCTTGAGTAGACAAACGTGCGATGTAACCTTGTTAGCCAGTCAAAGCCGACGCAACCGTGGAAATATATCCGTGCAATGTAACCCTGTTAGCCAGTCAAAGCCGACGCAACCGTGAAAATATATCCTCGGAATGTAACCCTGTTAACCAGTTAAAGCCGAGGCAACCGTGAAAATATATCCGTACAATGTAACCCTGTTAGCCAGTCAAAGCCGAGGCAACCGTGAAAATATATCCGTACAATGTAACCCTGTTAGCCAGTCAAAGCCGACGCAACCGTGAAAATATATCCTCGGAATGTAACCCTGTTAGCCAGTTAAAGCCGAGGCAACCGTGAAAATATATCCGTGCAATGTTACCCTGTTAGCCAGTCAAAGCCGACGAAACCGTGAAAATATATCCTCGGAATGTAATCCTGTTAGCCAGTTAAAGCCGAGGCAACCGTGAAAATATATCCGTACAATGTAACCCTGTTAGCCAGTTAAAGCCGAGGTAACCGTGAAAATATATCCGTGCAATGTAACCCTGTTAGCTAGTTAAAGCCGAGGCAACCGTGAAAATATATCCTCGAAATGTAACCCTGTTAGCTAGTCAAAGCCGAGACAACCGTGAAAATATTTCATCGGAATGTAACCCTCTTAGGTAGTTAAAGCCGAGGTAACCGTGAAAATATCTCCACGGAATGAAACGTAACCCTGTAAGTCAGTCAAAGTCGAGGCAACCGTGAAAATATATCCGTGCATTGTGACCCTTTTAGCTGGTTAAAGCCGAGACAACCGTGAAAATATATCCATGGAATGAAACGTAACCCTGTAAGTCAGTCAAAGCCGAGACAACCGTGAAAATATATCCGTGCAATGCAACCCTGTAAGTCAGTCAAAGCCGAGGCAACCGCGAAAATATATACGTGCAATGTAACCCTGTTAGCCAGTCAAAGCGGAGGTAACCGTGAAAATATATCCGTGCAATGTAACTCTGTTAGCCAGTCAAAGCCGAGACAACCGTGGAAATATATCCGTGGAATGTAACCCTGTTAGCCAGTTAAAGCCGAGGCAACCGTGAAAATATATCCGTACAATATAACTCTGTAAGTCAGTCAAAACCGAGGCAACCGTGAAAATATATCCGAGGAATGTAACCCTGTTAGCCAGTTAAAGCCGAGGCAACCGTGAAAATATATCCGTACAATGTAACCCTTTAAGTGAGTCAAAGCCGTGGCAACCGCGAAAATATATCCGCGCAATGTAACCCTGTTAGGTAGTTAAAGCCGAGGCAATGTAACCCTTTTAGCTGGTTAAAGTCGAGGAAACCGTGAAAATATATCCGTGCAATGTAACCCTGTAAGTCAGTCAAAGCCGAGGCAACCGTGAAAATATATCCGAAGAATGTAACCCTGTTAGGTAGTCAAAGCCGAGGCAACCGTGAAAATATATCCGAAGAATGTAACCCTGTTAGCCAGTCAAAGCCGAGGCAACCGTGGAAATATATCCGTGCAATGTAACCCTGTTAGCCAGTTAAAGCCGAGGTAACCGTGAAAATATATCCTCGGAATGTAACCCAGTTAGCAAGTCAAAGCCGAGGCAACCGTGGAAATATATCCGTGCAATGTAACCCTGTTAGCTAGTTAAAGCCGAGGCAACCGTGAAAATATATCCGTACAATGTAACCCTTTAAGTGAGTCAAAGCCGTGGCAACCGCGAAAATATATCCGCGCAATGTAACCCTGTTAGGTAGTTAAAGTCGAGGCAATGTAACCCTTTTAGCTGGTTAAAGTCGAGGAAACCGTGAAAATATATCCGTGCAATGTAACCCTGTAAGTCAGTCAAAGCCGAGGCAACCGTGAAAATATATCCGAAGAATGTAACCCTGTTAGCCAGTCAAAGCCGAGGCAACCGTGGAAATATATCCGTGCAATGTAACCCTGTTAGCCAGTTAAAGCCGAGGTAACCGTGAAAATATATCCTCGGAATGTAACCCAGTTAGCAAGTCAAAGCCGAGGCAACCGTGGAAATATATCCGTACAATGTAACCCTGTTAGCCAGTTAATGCCGAGGCAACCGTGAAAATATATCCGTGCAATGTAACCCTGTTAGCTAGTTAAAGCCGAGGCAACCGTGAAAATATATCCTCGAAATGTAACCCTGTTAGCTACTCAAAGCCGAGAAAACCGTGAAAATATTTCATCGGAATGTAACCCTCTTAGGTAGTTAAAGCCGAGGTAACCGTGAAAATATCTCCACGGAATGAAACGTAACCCTGTAAGTCAGTCAAAGTCGAGGCAACCGTGAAAATATATCCGTGCATTGTGACCCTTTTAGCTGGTTAAAGCCGAGACAACCGTGAAAATATATCCATGGAATGAAACGTAACCCTGTAAGTCAGTCAAAGCCGAGACAACCGTGAAAATATATCCGTGCAATGCAACCCTGTAAGTCAGTCAAAGCCGAGGCAACCGCGAAAATATATACGTGCAATGTAACCCTGTTAGCCAGTCAAAGCGGAGGTAACCGTGAAAATATATCCGTGCAATGTAACTCTGTTAGCCAGTCAAAGCCGAGACAACCGTGGAAATATATCCGTGGAATGTAACCCTGTTAGCCAGTTAAAGCCGAGGCAACCGTGAAAATATATCCGTACAATATAACTCTGTAAGTCAGTCAAAACCGAGGCAACCGTGAAAATATATCCGAGGAATGTAACCCTGTTAGCCAGTTAAAGCCGAGGCAACCGTGAAAATATATCCGTACAATGTAACCCTTTAAGTGAGTCAAAGCCGTGGCAACCGCGAAAATATATCCGCGCAATGTAACCCTGTTAGGTAGTTAAAGCCGAGGCAATGTAACCCTTTTAACTGGTTAAAGTCGAGGAAACCGTGAAAATATATCCGTGCAATGTAACCCTGTAAGTCAGTCAAAGCCGAGGCAACCGTGAAAATATATCCGAAGAATGTAACCCTGTTAGGTAGTTAAAGCCGAGGCAACCGTGAAAATATATCCGAAGAATGTAACCCTGTTAGCCAGTCAAAGCCGAGGCAACCGTGGAAATATATCCGTGCAATGTAACCCTGTTAGCCAGTTAAAGCCGAGGTAACCGTGAAAATATATCCTCGGAATGTAACCCAGTTAGCAAGTCAAAGCCGAGGCAACCGTGGAAATATATCCGTGCAATGTAACCCTGTTAGCTAGTTAAAGCCGAGGCAACCGTGAAAATATATCCGTACAATGTAACCCTTTAAGTGAGTCAAAGCCGTGGCAACCGCGAAAATATATCCGCGCAATGTAACCCTGTTAGGTAGTTAAAGTCGAGGCAATGTAACCCTTTTAGCTGGTTAAAGTCGAGGAAACCGTGAAAATATATCCGTGCAATGTAACCCTGTAAGTCAGTCAAAGCCGAGGCAACCGTGAAAATATATCCGTGCAATGTAACCCTGTAAGTCAGTCAAAGCCGAGGCAACCGTGAAAATATATCCGAAGAATGTAACCCTGTTAGGTAGTTAAAGCCGAGGCAACCGTGAAAATATATCCGAAGAATGTAACCCTGTTAGCCAGTCAAAGCCGAGGCAACCGTGGAAATATATCCGTGCAATGTAACCCTGTTAGCCAGTTAAAGCCGAGGTAACCGTGAAAATATATCCTCGGAATGTAACCCAGTTAGCAAGTCAAAGCCGAGGCAACCGTGGAAATATATCCGTGCAATGTAACCCTGTTAGCTAGTTAAAGCCGAGGTAACCGTGAAAATATATCCTCGGAATGTAACCCTGTTAGCTAGTCAAAGCCGAGACAACCGTGAAAATATTTTCGTGGGAAATAACACAACTACACGGTATTGCTTTGTTTTCTTTGCGCAGTTAAGAGACGTGGTTACGTCGATACCGTATATAATGTCTTTATCTTTGTATTTAAGCAGTGAACTGTCGCCATATGGCATTTATGGTCCGAACACGGCGGGCACTTTGCAGCAAATTTCATATTTGTCAGCCAATACCTGTAATTCATAACAAGCAATTGTTTTTATTTATATGTTGTATACTTGATAAATAAAAATTGTTTTTTTTCTCTTTTGTGTTACCCGTCGAATGGAGCGTCATTTTGACGAATGGCCTACTAGTCGATTCAAAAACCGCAATAAATATTTTGCATAGGTAACACTCTGAATGTCACTTACCGTGCCTTTAAATTACGCTTTAAGTTGGTATGTTTGCACCGTGATGTTATGAAGTAAATATTTAACTTTGTAAATACGAAGTAAATATCAACGATCACTAAAAGTAAATACAATAATCAATGCCTTGTACCTTTCTCTACATTTTAACCTTGAACTGACTGGCTTAGCTTTTAAGACAAATTACTTTAAATGATGTCGCCTTCGTTTTCAACAGCGTCAATAACGACTACATGTAGAAGGCATTAATCTGTAATCGGGTTATCGCCTTCCTCATTCCAACCATTGCCTGGTGTTAGAATCGAACCAGTTTTAATACTGTCGACCTTCAACTGTACAATTGATTTAATTACAAGCCGGGTAACAGCCTCACCAGAATTTGTTAATTGTCGTTCCAAGAAGTTTATATTCTTTGTAATTTTTTCCCTCAAAACTCATCATTTGTGGTTTTTTTATTTTTGTTTTGTTTTGTATTTTTTTTTTAAAGTTTTGTTCTAAAACGTCTTAACTCACTACTCAACAAAACTCCATTTTGATTCTTTAATATTTGTGCATCTCAGTTTTAATAATACCAGCAAAACATCAGTAACGGTTATATCGCTACATGGTGTATAAAAATCCCCAACTGACATCAGTATTATCACATCATTTTTGATGTCCATGTTCCAAGCTCGCTTTACGATTGGTATTGTTTGAAGAAATTGGTAATCATCTTATAGCGTGAATTATTAGAAAAAGAGTATCAAGCAGAAATCGTGTTTATCTTGTTTTTAGTGTCTATTTT
Source organism: Ylistrum balloti (assembly GCF_031769215.1). Classification (NCBI taxonomy): domain Eukaryota; kingdom Metazoa; phylum Mollusca; class Bivalvia; order Pectinida; family Pectinidae; genus Ylistrum; species Ylistrum balloti. Next base: position 75,748 of record NW_026782165.1, on the reverse strand, counting down.
TTAAACCCACGCATAGTATTAAAGTGACATCACAATAAAAAAAAATTATTATTATTATTATTGCATATATATATATATATCAAGTGTATCACCTTGTGAACAATGAAATTTGGTCTTTGCTGAATTATCCACATAAAGAGGTAAATGTATGACTATATAAAGGAAATCCTCCTTTATAGATGAACGGTCTGAATATTTAAATTTTTACGTCATATTTTGAAACGCATGCGCCTTTAAACAAACATGTCTTCCCGCCTGAATCGGTCGCGACAATGGTGGCAATTAATGTCACTTAATTCGTAATTCTGAATTTAGTTAGAGCTATCAAATAACATTTGCCACGCCCATAGCATAATTCGGTGCTGAAAAATGGAAAAAATATTTTCTATGTCACTACTGTTACTGTCATTTTTGCCCACCATTATGTGTTCGTGTTTACAAAATGAACTGTCTCGTTTTCAAAACTGATACGTAACGTTATCTGCGCTAAACTTGAGAGAGATTTCCGGAATCAAAATAGTGGTCAAGCTGGACATTGGGAATCGACTGTAAATATCAGGATAGCATAGAAACGTATCTGGAGATGTATAGACCACGTGTAATCAATAACAAAATTCATTATTTTTACCGAGATGTCTCTTTAACTGATTGCCTCACTTGGGTGTTATTTATTCTCAAGTCGCCGTTTTCCCTCGTTCCATTGATTATTTTGAGCTTGGTTGAATTTTTCTTGACAGGTCGCAATTCTTTGTTGTTGTTCCAAAACTTCAGTTACTTTCAGAGGATGCCCGGTCAAACATCGATCTCAGGTTTCACAAAACCAGAAACAAGGTTCTTAAAAAGCTAAAGTTCGTGTTTATTTTTTTAAAATTTTTATTTTAGTTTTGACAAACGCGTAATCATATTACATGTTGTTCCCGCGGTGTAGTTTAAATAGGATATTTAATGGTTTATCGGTCTTTATCATAGATATTATACTAATATGACATTATGTGTTTATTTTTCCATGTGTGTTGCACTGCCGTGAAATATAAAGATATATGCTGTCATACAAGTGAACTATGGAAACCATTGGATTCTTATAACATTTTTAAAGGGACACGACTGGTGGGGAGGGGAGAGAAAACCAACAATACAAACATAAAGGCTTGTTCAGGACGTCGGTTGCCGCTGCGCTTGGCAACAAGACGATACAATTTTAAATGGGCTGTTCTACATTACCTTTTAAGTAAATTTTACCTGGTTACTAATATAATCCAACAGTGTCCTGGTTACGATATTTCAATGTGATGACACTATACAAACATCATTGTGTAACTGTTTATATGACCTGAAGTATTCTGATAACATTAATACCAGAACCAAACGTTGAAGTATTGACTTAGTGCAAACGTCTTGTTTGACTGTATGAATGCACGCACTGCATGGCATGTATTAAAACAATTTCTGAGCGTATATTATATAGCCACAACTACGCGTTACATAATGTCAATGTTTTATACATTGCAACATACTTCAAACAGTCAGTATATGGCTCTCCCCTTTCCTTGTTTTTTGTTTTTGTTTTTGTTTTTTGTTTTTTTTATAGCGCGTCCTCATAGCAGCTAAGATCCTTTTAAAACGATGCTGTCTGATGATTGGGTAACTGGCGGGCTGTGGTTTACAGGGAAATGTCACAATCTGGACAATAAAGCATGTCAATTCACCCGGTCACGTGCAGACAACGGGCTAACCAGACTCTGTACTTCTCCTGCTCTCCTGAACTCGGAGCACTAAACAACTAGCGACAACAGTAAATCTCATATAAGAAGTTGGAGAAATGTTCATCAGCTACCTCTCTAGAAATAACAAGCAGCTTTTATTGCCAAGATCCAAGCTGTTTTCTTGCTTAGTCTTGCTAAGAACCTAAGAAACATTATGTATGAAATTTAAGATATAATCCAAGATGGGCGCATGTCAAGCCCCCTCCCACCCCACTCTCTCTCTCTCTCTCTCTCTCTCTCTCTCTCTCTCTCTCTCTCTCTCTCTCTCTCTCTCTCTCTCTCTCTCTCTCTCATCAATATTATTTTCAAAAGGGCACAACTATGAGCGGAGGCAAGGGAACCTATGGAGACATCATAATTTTATCCGGAGCATATCACACATGAAACTTCATAGGTAGATAGATCTTTATAAGGAGAAATGCAGTATACATAACCATATCTCTCTTTTGTATAATTTAGGAGTTATTGCCCTTTGTTTTCATACTTTAATTTTGTTCGGAGCATAGCAAGAACACTGTAAGAGATTTGAGGAGCATTCATTAGTTTCACTGATACTCTTGTATGAATACAGCAAGAACCGTAGCCAAAGTTTAGTTCTTCTGATTGTTTATAAAGATACAGAAATTAATGGACATTGCTATTTAAAAGAGTATGTGAAGCCTACTGGGGCGTTATCCGTCAAATTACGATACGCTGTAGGAGGAGTACAAACTAACACTCGTCTGTTAGTGTTCAAGATAAGCTTTGTGTATCGGCATGGTAAAACATTCAACATGCTTCTTACGTTCCCGATAACCAACCCATCAACCTAAAGAGATTGTCCGAGTATTGAGTGAATTCTCAGATTAAGGAATCATAGTATGGATTACTGTTGTTACACGGTATTTTGTATATAGATAAGAAGGGGATGGCCGAGATGGAACCCAGGGAGTTCTACTGACACAAAATAGCTCGCAGTTCGCCTATCTTTTTATGTGGACTCAGTTGTCAATATTTCAGTAAAGGAATTATGGAAAAGATAGGGCTGCTAATCGTAACGCTAGAACAAATCTACATTAAAATTTCTCTGATCTATTGTTGTACAATCTGTACTACTTTATAATACAAATTGACAACGGGATACATTATCACCTTCTAACGACAGACAGGGAAAACATTGATTTTTTTTCTGAAACTGTTAAATCTAATTATGCTTATAGAAATGATAAAGAAAGATGTTCCGCGGTTTTTAATCAATAACGAAACTTAAGCAAAATGATGGATTTTTGGAAGAGGGTCTGAAGGTAATTAACCGAATTCATATTTTAAAGTTTGTGAAGAACCTCATAAAGGTTATGCAAGAGTCATTATGCTTGTAGAGTAGAAGGAAACCTCGATATAAAAGGGAAATTATCTGGATGTTTGTTGTATCGAATATCTGCGTTTTAAACATGGCTGTGTTATCATCAATAAAAGGATGTACGATTATACAAAATACACACTGGTCTCATAACGCAAACATAATGTATTTATAAAACAGTTATGTACCGACGCGTATTAAATGTTGTTATGTAGCAGTGATAATACGTACCAAGCGATAAATCGGGACTTAATTAACCTTTTCTGTTATAAGTATCTACCTGGGAATAACACACTGGAGTTCTATCGTGGTTGTTAAATATACATCACAGATAAATTTGGTACCAGTGTAAAATTTCATTCCTCATACCTCAATAAGAGAAAGCAAGAACATTTAGCTTTGTATCCGTCACTTGTCTGTCAGCACTAAATTTTTCTTATCGCAAATTCTATTTAAATTAGGATTTTATAATAGTTTTCCTTTCGTGTGGTATTTCTGAAAGGTGTCCTTTTCCTTTTCACAAAATTTTAGTAACGCGTGAAAGAGCTGTGTATCGCTGATCTGAGATTCTTTCATTTGCATTCGTGAACATAAAACTATGTCGGACCGCTGGATAAACCAAATTTGCGATAATCTTGATAAACATGTACATCGCTTTCTTTGTTGACATTACAGCACATATGACACCATAAGGTTAAAGGCTCCTAGTTTACCGGTGCGGTCCTTCAACCAATCAGATATGCGTAAATTTCTATTACACGTGTGTTATACCATTATCATTGTATGAGGCGTTATAGTACTGATAACACGCTAGTCAGACAGTAAGACGGGATTATTCACTTGCAATCGTTTTTGGTAACTTTTGAAGTTAAATGATATAACATAACCCGTTTTGTATTTTAAGCTATTACGAATACCATGTTTGCTTAATTTGCGTCATAATGTAACTAAAATACAATTTCGTTAAATTTTATTGAATTATCTTCTGTTTTGTTGATAGTCCTTTTTAGAGTACATGTCATTTTAACCATGATATATCATGTTAATACCCAAACAAATATTGCTAAACATTGCAGGTAGAATATCTTTTTTATTTATAACATGCTATTAACAGAGAGTATGTAATGGATGTTATCAGAGTGAAAACAGCGAAGCTATTTGTCAATGGATGAGGTGATAGTCCGGCAGACCTAAATTGATTTTAGACATTATAAATTGCGAACCAAATAAATTAGGCACTTACATTATTGAACTGTGATATCACATTTTCAGTTTTGCGAAATGTAAGATCTTCTTTTGCGCAGACCTTAAATTGGATAGCCCCATAGTTCAAAGGATTACTTATAAACTTAAATGTAACGTTGTCAATTCAGGATTTAGCATATACAAATGTTCTTTCGAATTTAATTTACAACTTTTTTTTTTTTTTTTTTTTTTGTTGAGATTTAGGTTTTTGATTTTTAGCAGTGCTTCACGTTTTGTGTCTTGACATAATCTTACTGTTTTCCTTGGTTTTTCTAAATGGTGTATTATAAGTGTATCTTGTAACTGGAATATGTGTTTCCTTGTCCGTCCTGTCAATATCATTTCTATATATTGGACAAAGGCGTCCTTATTTAGCTAATATAAGTTTGGAGAGCAGTATGCGTGGAAATGTAGCAGCAGCGGATCAATGTATCGGGAAGAAATTATGTCATTTGAAGATAAATACAATTTAAAATATTGTCAGCACTTAACCCGATCCAAGAAGTACAATTTTATTGTATACTTTGAAAAATAGCCAACTCAAAAATCCATCTGGCCGACACGCGATTAAGATTTTCAATATATGTTTGAACAACAGAAATTTACACAACCGTATTATCAGATACGAAATTTTGCTTGAAATTTACAACTTCTAACAAGAACCTTTTCACAGATTGTACAAAAAACACACAAGTAAATTACACCTTTTAATAAAAAGAAAGAATAAGATACTGTAGCGTAAAATGATAAATTAAACTGCATCATACAGCAGATTTGTTGTTCTAGAACTCGTCATTTCACAGTTTAATTTGAATTTCGTTTTGTTATTGTCGGGTGACCTATATCTTGCTTTCACCGTTACACTTTAACTCGACATAAATTTCCTGTTAAACAACGCGGTCGGTGAGGTCTAAACCAACGCTGTTACTGACTACTTTTTGTATTGATTTCGATCTCAGTATCGTTGAGAAAAAGGTGCAAGATTCGCCAATTAAAACGACGTGGAAAAAGTAATTTCTTTCAATTAAGTGAATTCAGTGGCCCGTACAACAACTTGTATCTGCTTTCACATTGGTTTTCCGAAATGTGATTAGAGAAAAGATGCCTTAAGGAGAGTACAGCCCAAGTAAATACAATGGACATTTCTTATACGACAACTATAATTGAATTTTATGCTTCATTCCGTTGGCTAATATTTCCATTATAATTCACACCAAACCAACCGTACATATTAAAATAAAATCACGTGAAAGTCGGTTTATAAGTTAATATGTAAATAGACTGATAATGTCCTGTTGACGCCGTATGATATTGTTCAAGCTTTTGGGGTACAATATATAAACAAATGTCAGTCAGACAAGAATCAGATATGGATTCCTTCCAGTTCTTTTGACGTGTTCCATGGCACATTAAACGGATAATAATTACTGATACTTTTTTCATATACTGGCCTTAGAAGGGGTGTTGTATCAAATTATTAAAAGAGTTTAAACATATTCATTATTGCCAAGAAATGACCTACGCTTATAAGAATATATCACTTTGTTGTTCTGAAAGATATTAGTTTTTTTATCATTTCATCATTTTTTTTTTTTTTTCGCAACATTGTAGACAACTTGATCAATCTGTAGTGACGTCGTGTTTGTTTCCTGGATTGTGCCATGGACCCATTCCATCACTACTTCAAGGCTTTATTTACAAATGTACAAATGCATTTTGGCGGTCGAAGAAAGACAGCTGAAACTGGAATATTCTTAATAGGCATTAATTTGCATATCAAAGACCTCACACTCAACGTCCTAAAATATAATGTAATTTAACATACATTGTTTATCTTGATGTAGGACTTAAGACTACTATTTAGCTAGAAATGACAAAACATAACATATATATCAAAATACCACCATAATGTATAACTTGCTCATAGAGGAATACAACACCAGAAGATGACAAATGAGTGGGTTTACAGCAAAATAGGAGCCGATTAAACAGTTTAAAATAAGCAATTGGAGAGACAATAGAAACGTGGTAATACCACACTAAATAGTATAGAATATATAATATTAAGAAACACGTGTTCTGTAACGAATTTGCAACAGTTCTAGTCTGTGCTTATTCTGAGAAGGGCGTAAATTTGCAGAGGATCTCAATCTATTCGCTGTTTTTTTCCTAATATATACATTTACACATCCTTTTTCGTCAAAAGTCTTATAACCAAACGCAAAAGTTTAAACCTGTTAACAGGAAAAGTATATTTAATAAATGACAGTTGTAGGAGATAGCAGCGAGAAAGCTTTAAAATTCAAAGGAGAGAAATAACTATACAGTATGATACGAAGAGAAAAATCAGCATAGATGAATAACCAGCATTCAAGAAACCTAGACACAGGGGTTTATAATCACTTTTATGGTAATTACTGGACATTATTCGAGATGCCGGAAGTAGCGATATGTTCATAGAAGATTCTTTACGATAGTGCATACCTGATACCGACTTAATCTATTGACCTCACTGCCGTTGGTAAATGTCCCCAACAGAGTTCCCATTCCGATCATATTTACCCGACAACAGGCAACTTAGATCTTATACTACCACACTACTGAGTGTAAACAAAACGTAGAAAATCCCAGTTTCACAGAACAGTGTGCTTCGGTCTGGAAACATAACTCTCAGTCTTATTAACAGGTGCTAACGAACAACTTAAGCCGAAAAATGCGTTGGTGTCAATGGAGACATTATGAAGTTTTTTTTAAACATTGCTTAGAAAGTATAGATCACATCCCAAATAGCAGGTACAGTTGTTACGCTCTACCTGTATTACAGCGAGTTGAATTTCAACGCAAGGACTGCTGATATAGTCGTACACATGAGACATATCATATGATAATGTACAGAGAAATTGGTATGACCCAGCAATAGTCAAAGCTCGAGAGATAATCAACATGAATTTGATATAACATTAGAACAACTGATACATCGGTGTCACAACAAGGACTTTGGAGTCTGTGATACTACAGGGATCTTAATGGCAATGATACAGCATGGAGTCTGGAGACAGAAATACATCAGAGATCATGGAAACAGCGGTAGAACATGGACCATACAGACAGGAACATTGGTGACAGCAGAACTTGTTATTTGCACTTATAAGAGTGCATCATCTGTAATCAAGAAATGAATATTTGAAATAAAACTTATGCATACCTATTATTTTCATCTAATACCGTTATATTTTCGATTTAACGTAACTTACACAAAAAAGTAATTGTTACTCCGTCAAGTTCCTAAACGAAATTATTGCTCGGTTTTGGGAGTCACGATCTGGAGTAACTAAATGATGTGTTTGTAAGTCCGTTTAGAGCAAACTTGTCATTTTGCAACCCCCAACACAATTTTGACACCATAAATTTCATGCATTGCGTTATGTTTGGTCCTTTTCATTCACATGAATAAATATAGTAGTACTGTACAGAAATGAAGTGTGTGGTGTACAAGTATTAGCGTGTTTTACAATAAATCATCTTATAAAACTGGCTTAAGACGCGATGTGTTTTGGTAACAAAGAAAGTTTTTGCTGATCATTGAAGTTATTGATGCAGAAATAAAGAATTATGAATACCCTTCACTAGGCACAATTCTACGGCTACAATAGCGCCACAACAGACAAATTACATCGACAAATATCATAGATATCAAATGGATTTTGTATAGGTATACGTCTCATCTGAATTAGTTAAAATATATTTGCCTTCTCTATCTGGCTATAAAATATATTGGATATTTTCCTTTGAAAGTCAACTTGTGGTATTCTTTGTAGTTGTCATACTTTGATATATCTTTTTTATCTAAAATTTCTAGATATATTTCTCTTTCGATTCGCATGATGAATATTTTCAATTTTCCTTGTTGCCTTAATATGTTAGTTCCGCCTAAACAAATTTGACACAAGATGTATATATTGTGTTAATTATTATTCGTCTCATTAATTTTCTCATTGTTTCTATTGTAATTTGGTGCTCTAAAGTTCAGGTACATGCATAAAGAACATGTGTTTTTCATTTTATAGGCAGAAAATATGAGAATCAATATGGTATAAATTGTCTTGTAGATAGTATGATAGATATAAAGAGTTCCTTGTTAAAATGGATTTCAAATACGCCAAACACTGAAGCGCTGTTATGCTTTAATGACTAATTCTGATGACGTTTGACCTTCAAATTGACGTTGTTTAAAGCGCATACTAATAGAGTAAATTGGTCTTTAAAATAAAATTCCTGGCCAGAGAGTATAAAAAAAGCTTCTCGTTTCGTGTGGAGTCTATGCTCTGTAATTTATAAACATCTTCAGGATATTGGACGCCACAACGCGTTTGCGGGCCCAAAGGATATCTTCGTCAATAGCGAAATACATGGCGGTCTTGCAATTGTTAACCTTCCGCGATATCAGTATTGAATATTATTCTATTAAATGCAAAATTTCGTGATGATATTTGTAGACGTAAATGAAAACTCGCACCAAATGAATTGATGTGTGCTCCACTACCACAAAGAGTTGTCATGACTAGCAAGAGTCACATAAAAGGACCAATTCGACCGCCAACTTGCAGAATCAATTTAGAAAAATAGTTTTGCCGACATTCGACTAAGATCATTCTTGACTTCTATTGTCAAAAGGTCTTAGTGTATCGATTCCGTTAAGGGGCATGGCTATGACAACGATGAGAAGAGCGCAATGCGACCGAAGACTATTTCCTAACAGTAGAATGAGACATATACGTTTATGAACATACCAGAATAAATGTACTTCTTCCCATTTATTGAAAATCCATCATGTGATCGTATACGTATGAAATCGTGATCCCTTGACACCGACCCTGGTCATAATACCGTTTTATATCCATGAATATATATAAGTGCACTTGGTAATTTGATTTATATATTCACTACTGAAATTTGCAAGGGGACACCAGACTTCAATACTACATGTGCCAAATGCTTCTCTACACGGCTGTAACGTAGTTTGTTTTAAACTTATGTGTATATATTGAACATAGAATGCTGAAACTGAATAATTTCTGTGAAATTGATTCTCCGACCCACGCACATAAGGAATCGAATTTGCATATATAAGCATGTTGAATTCATCTACATGTTTTGGTCACAAACTGTGCCAAATTGGGTTATGCATGAAAAATTGATAGGTATATATAAAAACACTTACTTGTTGAATATGACACGCCATAAGAAGTGAAAATATTCATAAATTATTCACTGCTGTCACATAAGGGAATACGTTCACGAAGAGATTAAAGCTAAAGGAAACAACAGCTGGTGTGTGTAAATTGCACAGGAAATTCAAACCCATGAACTCTTAATTAGATTCCAAGTGTTTTGTAAGTGAATTCATTTGAAAAGAGGCGTTTCGCATGGCTTTTTACAAATTCTGGGATGACTTTTGTCTATAAAATTGCCCTAGATTAAGCAATGTATCATTATACTTTGTGTGGTCTGTATGTCGAAAACCCCTCTCTCTCCCTTCATAAAACATATCATGTAGTATTTCATTTTATGACAAGAGATTGTAAATGTATATCGTAATCTTTCTTATTCATTTACTCATTTATGCAAATGTTGATTGCTAGCATGCATATACACTTTCTTATGATGCATAGAACAAAGTTGGACCAGATGAGCATATCGTGTTGAAAACGATAAACAATTTCCCGGAGTGTTGGGTCCAAGTCAGCTTTGTCTGCTAGTCCAGTCACATGAGGATTCGTTTCCAAATATTTTGAAATAGTCATAAATTGGATCGCATTTGTACGGAAATTTCTTGTGGTTATAAATGGCTTGAGGTTTGGACTTGGACAAGCGGCGTGTTGTCGCCTAGGAACTAATCTTCTAAAATGGAAAATATGCCGTATAGGATTTCCACACAGCGTCATCAAGTTCAAAATCTCATATAACACGGAATGTTTGCTACTCTGTTCGTTACCGTAGGATTTTACGATGTGAGGGCTGAACTATACAAAACTCGAGACAAGGGAGTGACAAGGTAATGTCGTTTACAGCGGCAGACACCACATTCTCAATGGTTGAACACATACTATCATGGTATCTAGATGCATAATTTAACTTCACGTAACCCGATATCGAAATTGCTTTTCTTTTTTGCTAATTTTGTCATGGCTCATCCGAAATTTTCTATGTGTTGGGCTAAATAACATAATGGAATGATTTTCACAATGAAAGATATTAAAATAAATACATAAATAATGTATATGATTTCATAAGATGAAGCATGACCGCAGGAATGTTCATTGTACATAAAGAAATAAGTTGGCAAGGAAATAACAGTAAAATTTGTCACAATAGAAAAGGGAATACGGCTTTAAAATTTCCAGAAGTAATTTTGATGTCCACATCCTCAGCCGTTGCATGTTCGTCAGTCAAAGGTCAATCATGAAAATAATTCCCAGGCATAGAGGGCAATATGGATGCAATATTAGCATATGCCAAATCGTGAACAGACAATATTCCGAGATTTCCATTCATGACTGCGTTTGATATATACTTCATCTTTAATCACAAACATTATGCTACCTCCACATTCTCCGCATGTAAGTAACTCGGTACCCGGTCGGACTGATCACATTTTTACAGTAGTATCTGTATCTTGATTATAAGAACAACAAGCGAATACTGACATGCTGACAAATGCAAAATTGGGGGAGCGACAGATCATGTCACGTTCCGAACCTTTCTCGTGAGAACCACCAAAAATAGTTCATGAAAACCATATCCAAAAACAATTTACCCCAATTCGATGAAACCATGACAATATATTATAGGTTAACTCACCGGGAAAATAACGTCAGGCGTTCCGGAGGGGTAAACGTCCCCTTCATTATCGACGGCACTATCTTGATCTGTTTATTGAATGCTAAATGAACGCCATCTAAGGAAGTGAGTAAAATGTCTATATGTTTTCTTTACAATGAGTTCACCAATTTATTCCACTTTCAAATTTTCTTCATCGACAATTTTCTATCCCAGACTAGATCTCCAAAGATGTTATATACATATATATATATAGTAAAATGTTTTTCCGCATGTGAAGTAGAGTGTACGATGACGATAGCCTTTGTGACATATTCCGGTTCACTTGTCCCCATTTTAATTGAGTTTGTCGGTAATGTCAGTATGTCGATAAAGACAAACCGATACACTAGGTGATATTCTCAATGCAGGTATCAACATCAGTCATAACATCACGATTAAAAAAAATCAGATGGTATTGTCTCCTACCGTTATTTGATAATTTTAGAAAAAAAAGGCTTCATATCTCTTAATCCCCATTACAAAAGAACGTATTCACAACTTGAATGAGTATCCCGTCATGATCTCCTGTAGATGCCTTTCATCCATTTTAATACTCATGTACTTGAGGCTGTTCTAAAATTATCAATAATTCTAATATGTACAAAATCATTAAATTGATTTAATTAGAGGGTAGTGCATCTCCTTGTCTAGATTTTGACTTTTCTGTTGATCACTGGATTTTCCGAAGTCTCCTCCTCTTCAAAAGTTAGGCCCATCACTGACGAAACCTAGAATGACAAAAGTTCTGTACGATGTAGTTGATTTTATTGTTAGGCTCTACTGTATCTACTTCTAAATTTTAGTGAACAAATGTCTTTACCACTCAGAGACATATATGCTGAAATTCAGGTATGTACACTAGGAATCAATAATTACAGCAATTTAGACTGATAATCCAAGTAGGGAGACTTTTCAAGCCTTTTCAAATCATTCGACCTACATCCTGACCCGAATATATCGATACCGAAAAGTCCTAAAAGACACCTCTTAGGTGTTCGTCCATAACCTCAGTGATTGTCTGACACGCGGTTCTCTGATATTGACACACGTGTGAACTATAGTTGTCCGAAAGAGATATAAGTCAACCAAAGTTAAGTATTCACACGAGTGTAATTCGGGTAACTTATGTACTTTGAGTAGCTACGTTGACCTTTGTCACTATAATTTATCACCCTTTCCCACATGTTTCACTGTTCGAAGAATAAAAAGTGAGAAAATACCAATATGTCAACATAATTATAATCCAAACTCAAATCCAATAGAACACGGGCACTATATGAACAAAAGAAATATTCACATGATACTCCTGAAAAGTACAAAAAGAATAAGACCAGGAAGAGAAAGCGTTTTCTGCATCATCGACGATACTCGCCATTTAAACATTGGGCAATCCAAGAAAATATTGTTATGTTCCCAAATGAGAACAAAGTATACAACAAGAGAACCAACAGTATTTTTGAACATTTTCTGTAGGTTGGAAATGTCAATAGAATAGAGGTTCTTGTAACACAGCCAGAAGAGGTTTAGAGTGTGACGTTTCGATGACTGCACGGTCACCTTCATCAGACAAATGACCAGTGTGGAGCGTACTAGCATTGACATACGTAGTGTACGAGATAGTACGGAATCTACCAACTTTTTTCGCCTGCAATATAATCCTATGTACACTAAGGTCGAATAAATCATTCCGAGGATTTTCCGTGGTCATGGCATTGCAGTTGCCATGAAGCCTCACAATACACTCCGAAATATCCTAGTCCACACTAAGGATAAAATCACCCAAAGAAAACGTTGCAGAATGCGTGTACAAAATCGGATGCAAGAGCTGCGACGCATCATATATCGGAGAAACAGGCAGGAGATTCGGGTTCCGACTCAACTCAATGAACATAAAAAAGACGCGAAATCCCAAGAGGGCAAAAAAAAAGGCTAGATAAGAGCGAAAACATTCACAGTCCAAGATAAGTAAATCGCCACTTACAGATCATTACACACAGCAAAATAATATCATTGACAGGGAAAATTCCAAAATAGTCGACAGGGAAAACAACCAGACGGTTGGTTAAGGAAGCCATCTGGATACGCTGCAACGGGCCAGTACTTAACAAGGACGAGGGGGGCCACAGACTCTCGCACTTAATGACAAAGTGTTAAACAAAGCACAGCAAAGTTGACTTCAGTACTTTATTACCATCTGGTGTATTTTTTGGTCTATAATCTGTTTACTATCTCGTAACAGTTTTTCCGACCTTAGTGTACAAAGAATTATGTTATGTTAAAAGAACTTCTATTCTAATGGAACCAACAGGCAATCTACCAAGCATCAGACACGTCCAGTATTATATCGCACAAAGAATATTTCTCAATGAGATCACTATGATGACCGTAAAACTTCTCCTTAATGTTCATCGGCCTGCATTTTTTGAAACCCTGTGTTACGAGTTTGTCCGTCAGTTGAGAATTTTTTGCACAGAAATCGTGATAATAGGAACAGGCCCTTGAATAGATAGTAGATACAGTGTACACATTACACATTATATTTCGGGTAATTGCAATCAATGCTTACTGATCTACAGTAGAGTTACCTAAAGTCTTTATCCTATCTGAAGGGTTACTGTACATGTTGAAACATTTGACAAGGTTTGATTATTAATAATTTAAGTGGAATTTGTCATAAAAAACCTCAAAAAAACGAAATGGAGGTCCCAGCCCATATCACTTCTAAAAAGTTCCGTTCATGGAGAGCAGGTTAAATTTCGTCTTATTTTGATGTCTTTGGTTTAGACATTTTTATTGTTTTTTGCTTTTATCGTTAAGAATCATGAAACCAAAGCCTGGTGTAAGCCCACTGAGGAGTTTTTGGTATTTGCGTCATCTGTCTAAAGTTTGATTTGATGTTTCGAAAACTTGTAATAACGAAAATAATACATAGGGGTTATGAACATTCTGCATCCGCTAAAAATAAAATCAAAATCAAACAGAAATGATAAATGATTTTATCGATTACCTAATACTTTACTCCGAATTTTTTTTACGAAGATAACAAGCTTTACGGCAATTTTTATTGTTTACTTTTCTATGCAAAGTCAAATTATAGAAATTTAACGATGGCTATTGTTCTTCCGCAATTAAAAACGGCAGTGTGTTACAGGTAACACCGAGTTTACGAAACGTCATTTAACATTTTTTCTTGATAAAGATTAAAGTGCCACAGCATCACTGACGGATACATGTGGAATCGATTTTTACATTGGTGTCACCCATACGAGAATTTTTTGGTTCCCAAGAATTTGTGATATGACGAACATATTATACTGCAGCAAATACAGAAGGGTGATATTCCTGCTCAATATGTGATTATAACGGGTCTTTTAATATTTGTTATTAAAGATAAAATTGCCTCAGAATTAAACGTTTTTGTTTATATGATACAATGACAAATCAGATTACGTAAATGATGTTTGTACTACAAAGCTAGTTCCCATCTGTATTACGCTGTATATTGACAGATGGTGTATGCATAAATAATGCAAAGACATTGTGCATTATGTCAATTACAACACGAGATAGAATTTCTGTTTCAACATGCTGTATCCAAACATTACCAATTTAACTGATTTATCTTAACATATTTTTTGAATTATATATCATGCAATGTTGGTAATGAAAAACAATTAATGGGTTCAATATGTGTTAACTAAGGACTCAACTATAGAATGCATTGTAAACACACAGTAACATCACTATTGACTTAACACTTTACCGAGATCCTACAGCTAGGATCTGAGTAGAGAGATTTTTTTAGGAATTATTTCCAATTTCTTCTATTTTTTGTTTTAATCATTTCACAGTGTACCAGTAAATTGTCCAAGCTGTAATACTTTAGAGAGGCAAACACATCGAATGTTGTTTAAGTAATATCATCATGAAAATTCAAATGAAATCTTCAGTTTAAATACAATCACGGACACATTTCTGCGTCTTTACCACTTATTCCATACAAACTTTGCATGCCAGTAACGTTTGATGTGGTACCATTTAATCATAATACATTTTAAATCTAAATATGCGCAATGGAATTGACTACCTGTTTGAGTTGTCATTTTTAAGCATGCTTCAAAAAGCATCATATTATTTAGACATGAAATTTGATACGGAAATAATGGGCTTTACAAAACATGTAAGTGCATTAGGACGTCAAAATCAGACATGCAGATCTCAAAATTTGATTATAGCATGTCCAATGTCATGTTCATGTATTAAACAATCTGAATATTTTACTTACCATTTACTTGCGGTTGGCAGACATGTTTCTGGACTTCCCGGGGACAGACTTAATCAACAGCTTTAGTACCCATATGCATGTACATGTCCAAAAATCACGAACTTTATTTCTTTTTTTTTTTTTTTTAGTAACTACTGAACGTGAAGGCTGTCAATTTATCTTCCCAATGCATATCTTAGGCGACTATCAATCATTTAGCATTGACTCGGTGCCTACAATGTCTAGAAGGTGGACAGTTGAGGAAGCAAAGGTTTGCCCGTTATGTGTCTCAGACCGAACATAATCCAGTGGGAATGATCCACTTATCACCAAGCGCATATTACAGATTTAGTCAAATACAATGCAAAATTCATAAAGAAGAAGGGAATCGCGATACTAAAAAAGAACAACTGATTTTGTACATATCTAAGAATTAAGGGCACTTACAAAATAAGTAAATATTCATAATCCGGTAGAGTATTGATGACTTTTTTTGTTAAATAAGTTTTAAATAATGAAGAGATAAAGCTGATGAATTCATCACTTTACTGACTGAAACTGAGATTCTAAGCATTCCAAAAAATTATCTAGGTCAATGACAGCGGTGAAAGTTGCAGAAGCATATTTCAAGAAATCTTTTGGCAACATTGGGGTCATTGTTTCAAAACTGGATCTTCATTTGAGGTTTAGAAACGTTGCGTCTACAACAGGAACGGAACGAATGCAAGAAACATGCCATTTGCATGGAACACATGAAATACCATTTCACATTTCTGGCTAGAAGCGTAGATTTAGAACCAGATAGTGTAAAATCTTATCTAAGATATCTTGGTGCAAGAAGGCTATATCAAACATTAGTTCAAGTGCAGTTGAATTAAATATTTCTTTTAATTTCAACGTTGCAAGCTTACATTTATACAGAAAATTAAGCATTACATTAGGTTTCAATATTTAGTTCCTTATCATCACTGATGAGTCCTAAAAGAACGCCAGAGCTGTATGATGCATTTTACGTAATTTTTTTGCATTACTATATCTAATTCTAGTTTGTGACTACCTCATCGAACATATTCCGGGAGGACCGCTGCTTACTATCTAGACAACCGAGGTACAGTGAAGAATATGGCAGCAAATGACGATCCGTAATTCTAGCAATAACGAATAAGTTATCACAGCCCAGTGTATGTAGGAGTCCTAGCATTATTTAAATGTATAATGAACTTGGGTTAGTGAGAATATTTTGTCCATTTTAGCATCTAATTGAATATATCACGAGCAACAACCTTGAGCGGTGTGGATGAAATGTTTTATCAAAACGACGTATTGGCCTTGCGATGTGTGAATCATAAAGAGAATAGGTATCAGTTGATAAACAATTTGTCATATATTGGAATAATATAGAATCATTGTCGCGTTGTGCTAAAGCTATGTCCAACATAATATGAGTAATATACCGATGAATCAACGGTTAACTTCAGGACCACTTCCGCCCTTGACGTATTAACGTGTCACTTGTTGATAGTGTAATTGAATCTGTATACAGGGCATACTTCTAATACGGCGACGGTGACGGTAATGAAATATAATCGCCATGATGACAATCCAAACTCAAATTCAATAGAACTAGGGCAAAATCAGAACAGAAGATAAAGTACACGAAGAAAAGACTAAAAAAATACACGTCTTCTGCTTCATCGACGACACCTGCCATGCAAAACCTTGGTCAATAAAAGTAAGTAATGTCACGTTCTCAATTTAGAACAAGGTATACAGTAATGGAATCAACACGTCCAACTTCATATCTGTCAAAAACTAGAATATTTCTCAATGACATCACTATGACGACAATAAAACTTCAACATAATTTTCATCAACTTGCATCTATGGAAACCCTGTATTGCAAGCTAGTCAGTTAGTTGACAACTTTTTTATTTTATCCTCCTTGTATTAATCTTATTTTATATGACTTAATTACCCTAATTGAAAGAATGAAGAGATGCCAGTATTATAAGTTATACTTGTTATCTAATTTTTAAACTATAATATGAAATTGACAATTGTATGGCTTTATAAACGTCATTTGGAATTCATTTTAAACGCATTTTTATATTGCGCTTTAAGCATGTTGGATTACAAGAATGTTGTAGATAATGTGAAGTCTAGAGTGATGACCGTGGCTGTATTTAAAATCGATTCATAACTATTTAGCTGTCTGGATAACCAATTAAGCTCTAGTATACGTCATATTAGTATCAAACTAAATTCACTACGATTGTAAAGTTTGGATCAGTTTACAAAGCAGTTATCAAAAACAAACATAGTTGCATGTAACACATAGCTTGATCTTTTCGGCAATGGAGATAAATGTCTCTTTTGCATGCGGCCTTTTGCCTCTTTAAAAAGACATTATGAAGGATTTCGATGGATAATATGTGCCTTGTCTTTCTGAAATTTATATCCCGGCACGTCAGTGTCAACCTCCTGCCTGATCAAACCGCTCTAGCATTAATCTAGTAAACACAAATTTCCCTCAAAATGGTCCTGGAGAATCAAAACATATGATTAATGTAACATTTCGTTCGGAAAGCGAAAACTCTCGACGCCACATCTTTATAGGCCAACGTTGGCGTGATGGATGTGTACGTCACCTTTAAATACACCTACTCCTGCCTTTTGAAACATCAGCCTGCGCCATTCAAATGGCATTAAATTTGCTATGTTAGACAACAAAATCGAACTTTGCTTTACAGGTTTTCGATTTCTTAAGCTGTAGAACTGATATGAATAGATCAGAATATTTTTACAATATTGAAGTTCTAAGAGTGATTGCAGTCGGATATTTGCAACACTTCTAAATCATTAGCTGAATATTAATGGTTCAAATAATTTGAAGACTTCTCCAAACGAATTGCCTCTTTCCAAATATTGTGCAGACTGCAAATCTTCATTAACATTAGCACATTACCCAACATAGCTTCTCCGTTGTCTTCGCTTATTATGCAAGTACATTTATAAATGCATGATCATCATTACCATCCAGTAGTGAAAATAATTACTCCCCAATCGATTTCTCCGGTCTATATTCGGTAACACAAACTAACCATATGTTGTTATAAATTACATAAAGAAACTACAATCATAATTCAAAAGAAGTGTCTGCGGAAACCAGTGATGCCCACTGTAGGTCTACACAGAATTTAGTAATATTAATGGTTGGTCAAGGCCACTGAATAACGAATATTTCTCTGACATTTACTGAATCGATACCTTAAGCAGTAAACCTCGGATGGTCAATTCTAGGAATTACGGACGTGTTAGTGACAAGTCAAGGGTGTCAACATAGGAACTAAATTGTTTCCAGAAGCATAATGTCATTGTTACTAATGGGATTTACGGCCAAAATATTTATACATTTTTCACGACGGGGAAAGAAACAATTTCACAACTATCACGGAAATATGTCAATACCACAGCCTATAACTGACAATCAAGTAGCTTTTATAGTTCCGAGAAGCTGAAATCTCCGATTTACGACTCAATTCGCGAGGATCCTCGGCAGCAAATAACTACTGTGTCTTCCCACTTTAGATTTCTTTACAAAATCCGACAGAAAAGAAAAAACACTAAATCAGCCGGAATTTGTACTACCTCTTTGTGACATTAAAAATTGATGTACGTGTACATTGGAATAATCGATTGGAACATTGGCTTGTTGAATTCTGAACGTCTAACGTGATTCAGAAAATAAAAACTTACTACTTATGTATATATTACCAGAAGAACAGTATAACAGCTCATAGATAACATGACAATAAAACAAATATTACGCTGCATTGTATGATTTGTTCTTTATTTGATTTCGTTAGAATCACCTCATTCGAGAACTTATATTTTTATTTTTTCTCTATTGGGTTTTAAATTCTTATAACAACACAACGTTTAATGGCGGGCACCCGATGTTATCTGCCCATTTTTCTTGACATTTTAGTTATCATTATATTCAACATTGTATTGATATATCCTAAGGTTTAGAATGTTCAAAATGGGTGAATAATTCTCTCAATATCAATGTATAGTATAGCCATATAATGAATTAAAACGGCATCATATATCTGTGTCCTCTTTCTACGAATCCTTAACGGCTAAATTGTCGAACCAAGGAAGACCGCTAATTGATTTTTTTCCCAAAAATTCATTGCTCGGTTTTTCGATAATTTACATTCATTATTACATATATGCTTCTTAAACGGGTATCTTTAATGTTGCTCAATAATTTCGTATTTCATTTCTAAACTCTTTTCACATATATTCACTTAATCTTTGTTTGAAAATCCATAAAGCCATAATTATGGTGTACTTGGTAGAAACAGCTAGTGCAACAACTTCAAACAAACGGTGAGAAGAACGACCCCATTGTGTAGGAAGTTTTACTACAATCGATCTTGGAGCTAACACAACGCCTACAAATATTAGCTCGGCGACTATCATTAAAAGATATAATTATTTACAACAGTTCCGAAGAAGAACTCTTCTCTTCGTGGTTACAAACGCAGCAGTCACACATGTACCCTTAACCCCAGCCCACCCCTCCTCCTAAAAACAATTAAGACCGATGTTTTTGATAGCAGTCGACTGTCTGTCCTTGAGTACATTCCCGTTATACATATAAAAGCGTTTGACCCGATCTGATTAGCGGAAATTTGAATCCCTTAAGTACACGTTACGTACAGACGCCTGCCCCCGATGTTCCCGGGACATGATATTGTAATTTAGAAAGTCGAGCCAAGCTGTACATGCCATGCGGGAAATCTCATTTTGTTTATGAAAGTGTACGGGTAATAACATGTTTAGAAGTAAACACTTTACATGCACCAGCAGAGGTGGGAGCTGATTATATGGCCTGTTTAATTCAAGAGCTTGCTTTCTGACAGAAGTGTGGTTTCCAAAAAAAACAACCATATAAACATGTATGTGTTACTACAAGCAAAATAAAAACTTCAAAAACACTATTCAGACTGCAATATTGTAAGGAAGCAACATTGTTTATGTTAACCACAGGTTGCTGTTGCCTTCTAGTAAATAATACAAAGGATTTTAGGTAAATTTCTTTTCAAATGAGACATTATTTCTACGAGTATTGTCTATCAAAATTCAAAACTAGTTTCGTAAAATGTAATGTGACATTGAAATAAATTTAAGAGACTTTATATTATATAACTCTAAACTCTAAAATTGCATCTTGATAGGATTTCAATCAAAAATGTACAGAACAAAATCAAACAAGGTCACAATCATTTTGTTGCATCACGTTACGTTCAGGACATAACGTATAGTCCATATTATGACGTCACAATTGATTTCTGAGTTTACTGGATAACAGGCTTATCATGTCGTAAACATAGATACAAACTAAGACACAGAAGAATGCATGAAAGCCAGTGTATACTATTTCGTCCTACTATAAAACATCTTATAACCTTTCATATGATAGATTTCATCATATTCTGTTAAAGAATTATATAATTGTAATGGTGTTAAAGATATAACCATTATTATTATGTCAATGAAATTTCATGATATTTTATAGACTATAAACGAGTTCAACCAAGAAATGAATTGTACTTTATGATATAATGTTCATGAATTATTAATACAACAAAATCTTCTGTTTTCCAAATACAAAACGAAATCTGCTTTTTTAAAGCGATAATGATGATATAAACAAAGATTAATTTTCATTGATATGCATAGTTTTGCTACAAATTTATTTGATGTCATTGGTATACTATATGTATAAAACATTTTGCGTTCTGTAAACTTATACATTACATACATGTAGCGTCAAAGTATTCTCTAAATGATACACGTGCGACAAGCTGTATTTTCTAAAAATAACTATATAGCGGAAAAACAATAAAAAGCAAAAGAATCTTTTCAGGAATTTCGTTAAGTGGTAGAACACATCTGGATTGGAATCCTCGGACACCAAAGGCAGGTGCAAAAAGGAATATTGGCGCCTTGTCCCAGACATGTGCTTCTTTATGTACTTGTGATACTGTCTCTTTCCTATTACAAGTACGTTTAGCTTATAGATTTGGTCTTTACAATACATAGAGGCCTTAGAGGCGGAATCAGACACATGAAAAATGCTATAACTTAGGAAAATCACATTAGTTCCTTGACCATAATATAGTGGGAAAGATCTTAAGACTATGTAAGTGAAAAAATACTGGAAACATTTATGAGTCGGGACTGCTCTGTTATATATGTTTAACTACACGCAAATGAAGTGTATAATTATATTAGAAATCATATGTATTTGGTATTGTTGTTCTATGTACTTTTATGTCTACGTACATACAAGATCAGCATATGAAAGTGAATATTGCAAGTGTAGCATATCTCGGACTAAGTAATACCAATATCAGGACACATATGAATTGACAAATATCCATAGTCTTAGTTTAAGTATATCGGATATTTAATTTGTGCTAAATTTACTGATACACATCTACAGAAATATGTTATATAGAGAATAATCGGAGATTTAATATATTCAACACAAATAGCGTGCTCTGTTTTTTCGTCGTATTTTCAACACTTCAAGTGAATATATATGATAATGTGGTCGAGACGACCAACTCTGGTCAAATAGCGCTATCTTCCAAACGACAAAGACAAAACCCCGTTTCCTTCACGTTTTTCTGTATACCACAATTGTAGAATGAGTAATACTAGTATACAAATAACCCATATCAATCTCTTTAAAGCGAGCCATGACATCTATACGAATCAATACAAGTGTGTTTATTTCGTGCCACGATGAACGTACAATAGCGCATATTGTCATTTAACCTTTAAGATATCCAACAAACCCAAAGCAATTCAATACTATTAGTGAATGATCAATTACAGTATTCTGATACCCAGCACATTTAAGAAGTATCACCTAGGCAAAGCTATCGCAGGTTTAGAGGATGGAAGCCACAACATTTCGGCTCCCAAGGGATACCAAAGTGTCAGGCAGCACATTAGTCAAGATGGGAAAACTCTTCGATCTATCACAGGTCATAATTAGCATGATTATAGTCATTTAATGTCGGCTGTTTGTCGTGTAAAAAGGCAGAAAGGTGGCCGAGTCCATGTGGAATTCAACTGTCATATTGGCTGGTCTGCTTCCAAATAAATGACCAACATGGCTTTATCATATTTGTTTCTTCCCAGACAAACATGGTATACGTCTACTGTTCATTGTCCTCTGCCCTTACGATGTTGAGTCATATATGCCATCTTATATGGATAAGAGGAAAAAAGTACTTGTAGTACGTATCAGTACAGCATATGACATGAACATTTCCATTGCAGATTAATACATATTAAATTCTTGTAAACAAAAATTATTTTTTTCTCCCCTCAGATGACTTATTTCTCTCCTCGGCTAACATAATTTACATTTATAGTTTGCTGTTTGCTCATCTGTTCTGTATCATAACTCTCCAGCTAGATGGGGTGCAGTTGCATGTGTTCTAAACTTACCTGCCGCCTTCTGTAGTTTGTCTTCTTATAAAACTTAGGAGTATATTTAAGGATAATTCTTTTCAATGTTAAGGTAATACATGCAGTATGAGAAGTGGAATATTATTTTTTGTAAATATTTCTTCTAGCAATTATCATCATTTCAGATACAAGCCCGCAAGAAAAATAGTTCTAGAGATTACAAAATACAGTCAAATGGTACTAGAATAAACAAAACAGGTGTTTAAAAAGAGTAAGCGTCATCTACTGTGTCAGTTGCACCGCCATGTACCTTTTTGTCAGTGCCAGTTAGTAATGTCACGAACTGAAATGAGAACAAGCTATACAAGGAACCACCTGGCAAACTAACGAACATCACCTATGTCCAGATTGATATCGCGGAAAGAAACAAAACATTTCTCAGCGAGATATCTATGTCGACCGTAAATTTTTCCCCATAAGTTTCATTAAGCTACCTCTTTAGATACCATATGTTATAGTTGGTCTGTCAGTTGAGGACACCTAACTTAAAAAACGAGATATTGGTAACAGGTTCTTAAATATCGAATAAACTGCTACAAGTAAACATCATACGTTGGGGATAATTGGTGTTGCTGTACAGAAATGGAGAATTGAATTCCTCCAGATTATCATACAATCTGTTGGAGAGCTATCCGTGTTGGTTTCGCTGAAGGAAAAGATATAGATAAACGCATGATAAAGAAAAACCTGTCGTATCTTGGATTTTCAATTCTAATGAGTTTATAAGCTGGTTAATAAATACTTGTTATTTAAAGACAATATCTCATCAATATATCTGAACGACATTTAAAGGTGTTTGTGAACTGGTTGAATAAACAGAAAATTCAGTTTCATTAGAAAACGAAAACAAGTCAACCAATATAGGGGTATAGTTAGTTCACATAATTTACTTAGTCGACAAAATATTATTTACTAGAAATTCGATAATTATTTCATCCTCAATAAATTTCTTGTTTGATCACGACTGTTTTTCTCGAAATACTTTCCAGTAGATTGTGTACCGCCATTCACTGTTTAGAAATAGTCGTAAAATAGAATTAGATACGATAGCCTAATGATGAATTTAACCACATTCTTCAGTCTATATGAGTATGAGATGTTGCGTTTCACCACAGCACGTCAGCTCAATGTCGAAACAAAGGATCTTATTGTGTAGCAACAGGATAGAGTTCTGCCGATAAATATCACAACATGAACAATTCATAAGTGACAATACAAAAACGATAATGATCGTATTCATTATCAGCATATTAACTTTTCAAATTGTCAATTAGTGGCCTGGAACCAAATGACATCTCAGCATATGAAAAAAAAAATGCATTTTTATTACATCGAAGGCGAAAAGCACTGTCGTTGGTTAAGTGATTTTTCGACCTATGAGAATGAAATTGTATCATTAATCATGGCAATTTGTAAATAAATAAACATGCAATCAAAACAATTTCAGCATATAAGCTAGTATCATTATTTTAATTATTTGTGTTTATAAGCAACAAGAACCATACCACAATTCTTGAAAGAACAATGAAGATGTGGCCAATTTTACATTGTATTTGCACAATTAAAAGAATTTAGACAAAAGCAAAAAAATAAAATAAAATAAAAAACGAAAAGCGCACAGAACATAGAATTAGGAATAATTGTGAATAGTTCACCACAGTGTTGTACCTTCAAATTTATTCTAAAATCATACTGTTTGCAGTATAGATATGACACGTATCATACATTTCACGTGTTATATGAGAAAAAAAATCCTCTTCATTAAGACATGAACATTTAGTCTTAAATCAACTTTACAATGCCATACGATCATGATTATTATTACCATAAATCTACATTGCAAGTATAAGCAATTTTTAGGCTTCGTTTTTAAACTCTCGAATTAGCAAATAATATTTCGAAACCGAAACAAGTATTCCAATTCAGGAAACGACGTGCTGAAACACGAACACCTATTTATGGTCTATAAAATGTACTTCATTGATGCATTATCAAATGTAAAAACTAACAATGGTTTATAAATCATAATCACAATTAAGAATGTATTGTTTCTGTTTCCAATGACAATATTCCCAAGGTTCATTCTGAGCGCAAACCAATCTTGCTGATCCGATTGCTTCACAACACCAAATAACAAATACAGATATAATCACCAACCTTCCCAGCGATAAGTACATCTGGGTATAGAGCAAAATCAGTTATAGAAGAGAAGACTAGCGATTGACGTCTGTTGTCACTAGATGAAACGTGATTATATTCAGTGACAATATTAAGTCTATCCAAATGTGAATAACTTGATTATATGTGTATATTTTAATATCAGAGCCATTCCTTCCTCCTGAACATATGGTTTCATGCAATGTGGGACAAAAGAAACGTCATCATAAATGCTATTCATATGTATAAGGCGTTATTTTGAATTTTTTTTTTTTTTTTTATTATTATCTAAAATTATTAATAAATTTTATCTGCCGGGAAGTTTATCTAATCATTTTGAAGTGAACACTTTTTTGATATTTTAGATTTGCCTCTGTTGCCTCTTAGGTTTCAACACTTTTGTCCTTTAGGTATATAATCCTAGAAGGTCTGGAAGGACGAAACGGTAACCTTCAACATTTTGCCTTACACATTGTCATCTCTGTCTTTTATACAATCCTTTTTGTATCTGTCAATAATTCCATATGATTTCCATCTTGATTATATTTTGGCAAATGTTGTCTATGCCTCTCATTTAGTTCTATCAATTATAATTATATGATATACTGGATTATCAAACACTTGACTAAAATGGTGGAAGAGACGGAAGATCTGCGCCAACAGAAAATATGTACATGTAACATTTCCGTTAATCATGGTCTTCACCTGTCTGCAGGATACTGTATACTCTTAGACATAGAAACATGCTTTGTTGAGCGTAGTGAGCATCCACCACATATATATGTCGATGGTTGGTGGTTGGCCTCAAGGACTCAAAGACCACTTTTAGCCATCGGCATGGTTGTAGTTGGACTTATCGTTTACACATACTGGGGAGAATCCTCGGAGCCAACATGTCGCTGGCTTACAAAGAAGTCGCGTGGATAATTCTCACCTCCCACAAACCATTAACCTGATAAAGACACCGATTTATCACCTCAGTGTGCAGAAATTGCGCTCTTGTCAGATAAGACCACAACTAGATGCTATCACATTAAGGTTCACACTGTCTAACCTTGGATAACATGGTCTGCCTCTTCGAGGCGTGTGTTCTCCGAATTACCTCATAGTAATCAGAAAAAATAAGAGGATAAAAAACTCGTTATATTCATGTTATGTTTATTATTATATTAGTGTATATGAATGTTATTGCTTCGTAATTCCACTTGTAAATAAACTTGAATAAGCAAATATTTTCGAAATCTGTAAGTTATTCTTTATTTTGAAATATCCTTTCACCAATAAGAGGTCGCGTATCTCTATCCTGCTCGTCGAGCTGATAATAGCAGTCAGTGACAATGCATTTGTGAATAGAAAGTCGTATGAGAAATTTATGACTATAGAGAATAATAATGATATCAATCGAAATGACAAAAGTAATATGACGTTACCGTAAGCAAATTATAACATCGGCACGAGGTTATGGGGGAAATCAGACACTGTTTGCTTATTTCATATGGAAGGTCTCGTGATAAAAGTCCATCAGGCCATCCTCTTCTTAACATACCTAGTACTTACATGCAGCGGTACCATTTGAGCGCACACTAACGTTGTCTTTCGCTGCTTCCTTGTAGCTCGCGAGTGGGCGCTGGTCTACAGCGATTCGCGACTCACATATGCAGCAGAGCTAGAACATGATAATATCGTCCAGCTTGATAAGGTAGTTACACAGAGGAATATACTATTATATTTAGAAGAAGCGTTGTATGAAAGTCAGTTAGGAACCCCTTCTTCCTTTGTAGCCTGGCTCCTAACAAATACTGGTAGACAGTCCACTTTATGACAGATCATAAATTTTGGGCCAGTTTCCTGGCTGTTGCTTTAAACATCTAAAGGCCGATGCGCACCCAGTGTGACTGACGTTTTCCTTTGTTATCACGTGAAATCAGCTCCATGTCTGTTGCACACGGGGAGACTAAATTTACTGTCCAGTCCGTTAATGTGTTGTCTGCTTACTTTCGAAATAAACTGAGATAGCTGTCAAATTTGCAGACGTCTTTACCTAAAGCCTTTATATTGTGCCAATGCCAAATCAAACAATGTTTCAAAGGGTTTCGTATTGTCTGACTGATAAATGCCACGAGAAAGTTTTTAAAAACATGCCATATGTATAATTTAAATACAAGGAAAATGACTATAACAAAGTTACCTTGATCATCATAATACGTTTTGCTATGTTTTCATTCAAAAAGTAGTAAACATATGTTTAATTGTTTAGTAAATGCATCATCTCATATGTTCAGTGTAGTTACGTTACGTGTTTTTGAACTGAAAATACAGCTAATAAAAAGAATTGTCTTGAATGACAGATGGAGATGGACACTACAGATTTTAAGGCAAAATTGTCTTTAATTTACAGTTTGTTATGTTAATATATTATATGTAATTATTGTTGGAACCTTGGAGCATGACTACATCATTTCGTTTTCTTTGTGAAGACTGGTTTTGAAGCAGACGTAATGTTAATCTTAATCTTAACATATGACTGTCACAACAACAGTTTCCAGCCTTGATGACCATAGGAACTTGTGCAGAAATATCGATGAACTACCAAATACAGACTTTGGTACAGACGGAGAGTAAGGGTCAATGATGTCGGAACTAATTTTAAACACAGAAGGTTAGACCATGTGTCCGACTTCATGAGTGCCAAGTATTCATCAAACAAGACACACAGATCACTCTAGAGATGGAGCATCAAATTCTAGTAATTTACCCACTTTAGGAATGAAACTGACTGGCTACGACTGTAGTTAAGAACAATCTCTTTATCCCTGGTCAGTACATACAGGTTTTTAGAGAGCGATATTGTCGGGCGGATCATGTAGCCAGTGACTTTTTCATCATCGATTATCCGAGCACTTTTTACAGCAGGAAGGTCAAGAAGGAACGTCTGAAAGATGACGCAAATTACAGAGGAAAGATCAGCAATTACCTGAAATAGGCAGACTAGCCAAAGTAAATATTGTTTAAACACATTTCCTAGGACATGTTTAAGAAGTATATAACCGTTCGCTCCAACTTTTATGATTTGTTGCATATTCAGACCACACATATTCTGACATACAGGTGTTCTGTCTGTTCCAACAGAAGGAGTGTCATAATGTCTCTAAACATAGAGGAAAACAGCTATACAAATTGCATGATTTAGTGAGGCAAATTAATTTTGGAGTCTTTATATTTTATGGATGTATGGAATTCCGAAGCCAACAATTTCGTAATGACTTTTAAAAGGTTCGCTGTCAGAAGGTAATTAAGCATTGGGGAAAAACAATATGTTCCCGCCCTCTTTTTACCACTACAAGCATAAGAATATTCATTTTTGCTTATATTTCCGATCTACTTGTGAATAAATATGATTTCAGGCTTTTTTCGATGTGGACAATGTATCCAACATTATTATTGCAAAAGAAAGATACTGAGATTGAGTTTGAAAATTGCTTAAATCGTTTATTTTACAATGTTTTGAAATTTAACATTACATGGCTATTTGCTTTCATAGAAATGTGTTTGGGGATAGTTTTCATGATAAAAAGGAACGGGTTGTGTTTAATGTTTAGTAGTTTTCATCCAAATGTCATTTCCATTAAAAATCAAGAAACAGACAGAAAAATCTACATTTGTATTGTTGACGCGAAAAATCGAATCATAACGTCCACTTTGCCGTCACAGGAAGCCAAAAGGAATAAATTCCGCAAAACGTCATATCAAGCACTCCACTTTTGACACAAAATGTACAACTATTGGCGATAAAGGATATAGGAAAGCCAAAATTTATGATATTACGTTGTAATATTTGATATTGTATTGTCCTACTTCCGGAAAGACATTAATTTCATACATCATTAAAATTGTTTCATTTTGGCCTTGGGTTGAGCGAGCATCACTCACTGTAATATTAGCAATTAAAATGACATTGATTTGATGTTCCTTGCTGGACTAGCACAGCACTAAATGGAATGTTCATTTAGGTGTCAATAATAAGGATCCGCTGGGATATCATGCTACAATGCGACATGATATTTCATTAACACCACCCTATTTTTGGTTCCTTGCTGAAAAGAACAGTTCTTTGATGACCTAGGAATGTTTTTGGACGTTCTGACGTCATTGACGCTTTTTACTTGTTCCATATAAAAGAGCATTTCGTACTCAAAATATTTGCAGTGATATTATGCCTGTATTCTCATAATCAAGGATATTTCATACAATTAACACACATAAATTTACATAAGGAATAAATTGATTTGAAGGAATTGTATTTATATAGTGTACATATTTAAATGCCATTTTGTCTTAGA
This sequence comes from Ylistrum balloti, assembly GCF_031769215.1. Classification (NCBI taxonomy): domain Eukaryota; kingdom Metazoa; phylum Mollusca; class Bivalvia; order Pectinida; family Pectinidae; genus Ylistrum; species Ylistrum balloti. Next base: position 46,201 of record NW_026782165.1, on the reverse strand, counting down.
GATAACAAGACAATACCGTCATCAAAACTCAAAGGCGATGATACGAAAGCAAACTTTTAAAAAATAACAAGTAGAACAAAACCATGTATTCATGGAATGTTCTGCTTTACGGACAACACAGGATAAATCCATTAAGTCATAATTATAACCGTACTGAAAATATTATGTTACAACGTAAAGAGATTTAAAAATAAAAATAAATTTTGCCTCACACTGATTAAGATCTGCAAGCAAAATATAAAAACTGAATATTGTTGCTTAAATCATTTTACAGTCTTAACATGCTACTTGTAGTCGTTACTAATGAAACACTTACCTGGATAAGTACTACTCATTTTCTACAGTTACAAGCAAACGCTGTTCCGATGAATGACCTGACTTTTGTGTTCTTGTTCTAACTCTTAACTCTGAGGACTGAGAATAGAGCTCAATACAGACATTTGAAATTATCCGCTTACCTAGATGTTTTCCTATAATGAAACAACCAACATGGCCAGCTATCAACCAAGCTGTTTGATAAGCGTAATTTAGGTTTTGCTATTTTCTACTTCTATTGTATACTTGTCGCAATTAATGGGACAGGCAATGGCTTAATCTCAAGATCACAATTGCCATAGCGGATGTTGACGGCTGACAGATAAGGTCAAAAGGTGTTGGTTCATGATAATCATTGTAGAGCGTTTAACGTCGTCGCAATAACCTCCTTACAAAACATTGTTTTTACTTATGCCATATCAATATGACACTATTCGATGCTCGTAAGAACGCCTGTTGACTCACCTATGTTAAATCATGTTCTTATTTGGAAACGTGAAATTACTTACATGAAATGACCAAGATTGGCAGTCGCTAACCCTTTGGGAACACCTATACCCGTTTCAATCTTTCGTTTTATTTATTTTGTGTTTGAATTTATGTTAAGTCGACTATTGGTCAGTGTAGAGTGACAAATACTACAACCACTGCAAGCAAACATAATGTTCATTTACTTAAATAAAGTCCAATAGTTGTTATGCAATATCTCAATTAATTCGTTAATTAAGTACACCACGAAAAAAACGTTGGTTACGCGTCAAAAGTTTTATTGAAAAATTCCATATGAAAGATTTATCATGTTGAAGGTGAGTTGGGTACAAAACGTTACCCATTACAGAAAGTGTTAGACGTTTGTAAACTATGTTGAAATAAATAATATAGTTATCAGTTCTTAAAATGAGAAATGACAAAGACGTTTTAATGATGACGCTTGATTGCCTCACATTGTATGAGTCATTACCGTCTTTCTAGAGATGTAATGGAAACAAAATTTTAAAAGATTCACAAGTTCCAACCCCATATTTAGCCGGAGCTCTAAACTACCTGCTGGCTGGCGTGATCAGTCAAAGCCAGTAGTTATATCCATGATAAGGAATCACAATCGATGCAACACTGCTTTTTTATTTTCAATATTCTAATATTGAAGAAAAGATTCACGTTAAAACCAAGGTCCCTGTCGTCTATTAAAACGTTATGTAAGATGATTAAATCAATTTTGTCTGCTTTTGAAGGCAGAATATAAAAAAGCCGTTCGAAAGAAAACTATCTGTCTCCTTTATCGGAAATGATTACGAAATGTTAGTTCTTTTTAAAACACACACATTCCATCAACAACGCGTGTGTTGTGTATAGCGATCTGTTATTCAAATGTAAAGTGACGTTTTAGTTAAGATTTTGAATGCTTTTTGTTTAAAATCTGGGTTTATATAAATATGTTTACGTGAAGAAGAAAACCATCAACAGAAACTTCTGATAATGCTTGTAAATTTGTTCTTTTGTCAAAACAGAACACTTTTGAAAGGAATGAAAGTGTCCTTCAATCTAGTTAGTATTGAATTTAAATGGTGATGTTTAAGCCGTTCACCATGACCTATAAAGACGTAGTTACATGTTGTTTGTACTTGATACATTGATATAAACACATTTCAATGTAGATTTTGTTGGTGATAAAATCGTTATGGAAGTCATTGTCAAACTACAGGGTCAAAAATGATATGTAGTAAACTTATACAGGTCAATGTGTATTTTGTTTGGAAGGTCGATAAAATCCTTCAGAAAACACGTATATTAGTTTAAAACCATAACACTCCTTAGTCTCTCGTACATCCCGGAAACCACGTCTAGTCCAAATTAAGCAAGCTATAATGATCAAACATTCAGGAATGGGATAGGATGTAATGTGAAAGACGCTACCAATGTGTACTAACGGAATTGTAGTTGTTGGTCACATGAAATTTGGCAATGATCATTGGAAAAATCTATTTTCTGCCTTAGGTAACTCAACATATCAAAAACGTAATAAAATCTAAAATGTCATAACTTTGTTACCAGGCAATGGTCAGTTTTGTTATTTTGCCATCGAGCTAGCCAGTTTATGATGATGAGGAGGAGGAGGAGGATAAGGATGAAGGAGGAGGAGGAGAACGAAGGTATCTTGCGGGCTTAATTATTATTGAATCTAATTTAAAGGAAGTTCATTGGAAAGCATAACATTCCTTCCTATATTGGAACTCTTATTTTCTTATGGTGAGAAAACCGAAAGCATTACCTCAGTGAAGTTTGGTGATCTGATTAGATGTGATATTTTTTTATAAAGATTTTGATAAAGTCATATTGTTGTTCTTACCTCAAAATGAATGGGAGGGACACAATGTAAATTTTGTTACCTGAATAAATGTCAATAAATGTTGCTTTCCTGATACATGTAACGTATTTTCAGTTTGGTTATTGATATCGAATTTTGACAACATTTAAAGATCCAAAAATACATCTTAATTCACATCATTAAAATTTTTAAGGAGGAGCTGAGTTAGATTTTTGATATGTAAGCATTAATTTGTTGCTTTGCACTTGTCATATTAGAATCAGGAAGGCTCATAACTCTGGGTATAAGTAGTATTTAGGTCGCTCTCGCACCAATGACCGCAAGAAAATATAATTGAAATCCCCAAGCGGTATTAGAATACACGCATGCATCGATCATTGGTTCATTAAAATATCAGCGGCCTTTGGATTTGGTAGGCATTTTCGATTTTTCGCTTACACATTTTGGTCGAGGGCAAGTGATTTCACGAGTGATTTATTCGTTCTGTGATACCCCACGACACAAAAATAGTTTTTTTTTTTTACTTCGATTCTGTCCTAGTAAACGATTAACATTTAACTTGTTAACTTATTTAACATCTTCAATACAAAAACGCAGTCGATAAAACCATTAATAAAAAGTATCAATATTTAACTGTAACTTCTGATGAAATTTTCGTCTTTTTTTAATTGCTTAATGTCCCATTACAAGGTCACTTAAGGATGGCGTTTATAGGTATATAAAGTGAGTGCCTTTGTTACGACGGTTGACAAAGAGACTGACTAGATGAAATTCATTTTCTTATCATTCTGTATCATGGTTCACTTTTGCATGGCACACAAATATGTGAAAATTAACATCTTTGTGTATCATTGTTGGTACAAAATGATTTGAAAGTAAGAAAACAATCATCTCATTGCTTTTGTATGTTTTGTACTAGAAAAGCGGTTGAAAACAGCCATGGTACAGAAACGTGAAACCACCAGAATGAAAAGTATGTCAAATTACACCCTGATAAGGCTGTCATCACATATAGCGACATTTTATAGTATGTAAAGTCTGTTATTTTGATCACCAATCTACTTTTTCATACTTTCAGCTGATGTGTAATTATGGGAAATACGGTAAGATAATTGTCTTAAATTATATAAATAGGGTGGGAATATCGAAAATATACCAATATACATTTAATTCATTTAGGGATCCCACCAGAATCCCAATGCTCAAACAATTCTAACTCAGACAAGATTAATGAAATTCACGTCTTGTTTTGACACCATTATCATGGATTTACTATTCAGTGTCATTCTGGACATAGTGTCTTATTACAACATTCCGATGCTCTTCTACATCGTGCACTTTTTCATATCTTATTGTACATTTTTACCATTTTTCGGTGCAGATAGAAATGAAAAAAAAAGAGTGTAACAAAGTGTTACAAATATATATGAAAAACGTGTAGAGCCGTTAGAGACGTTCACTTTTTTCATATCGTTTTGTAACATGAATGGTACAAATCGATATTAAAAGTGTATCACGGTACAAAAAGGAGATTAGCATTTTCATATGTTTTTGTTCCATAGAAAAGTGTGCCAAGGTTCAGAAAGATGTTAATGCAAACCATTATGCCGACTGATATCGGCTGTAGATTCATATGTATGTGAAAGTAATGACTTTTTGTACAGATCGACATATAATCTTTATGTACAACATATGGAACACTATTCAGATTTAAATTTTCATATCTTTTTGTACCATGATACTCTATTCTATGGTACACAGATTTTAATTTTCATGTCTTTTTGTACCGTGGTACACTATTCTATGGTTCGAAAAAAATATGAAAATTCATATAATTTCGTCGGCTTTTGTCGGCTATCGTAATTTGTTAATGGATGGCTGTGAATTGGTTGTGTGTTAGTTTTCTTCTAACATGTTCGAAATGATGCCAATTTTATAGAGCTACCGCAGTAAAGTAACATCATGAGGACAAACCAGTCGTTACAATACCTTTCCACAATACTGAGCCTTGTATAAGGAGGAGGGATGATTAACATTTCTAAATATTCTTATGTCAGGGAAAGAGAAAAGCCTTCCCTGACATGGACATGGAAGAACGCAAACAAAGGTTAAAACTGAGGCAATGTCATGTCAGCCAAAAGGAAAAAAATCGCAGTTTAGAAGGATGAGAAAAGACCATATCCCAAATGCACTGCCCTTTTCCAAATACAAGCTCGTGCAGGTGATGGAATGAATAAGCTTGCTGTGTCTCACGGTGACTAATTAGAAAGTACCCATTGTAGACCAGGTGTTGTTTCCTCGTTTGTCAAGGCATGTTTAACAATGAAATAACGGTTGTTTTTGGACACTGAGCTCTACTAAATCGTGAAATGTTTTATGACTTTAAAAGGACATGTTCTAGTTTTTTTTTACATCAAACATTAACTTCGTTGTGAAGTTTTTGATGATTTTCCCAATTTCCAAATGCATAATGACAATTTATATCTTATCGCACCGAAGTCAAACAATTGTTCATTTTCGAAATGGAAGACTTATATTCTGTTCATCTCACCAAAAACTGAATACCATCAAACATTTGAAAAACTACGCCTTATCTTGTATTTGTTGACTGGTTGTGCTGTAGGCAAAATAGTCTACATTTGACACCATTGTATGCAGTACATGATAGTAACCTAGTTTGTGGATATCAGATTCTCGCCAGTATAATCAGCTCAAGTTGTAGATTTGTACAGTAGTCGACAGGTATTAAGCCGAGCAAATATCTGTTCAGAAAGGTAATATTGCGCGGCCGAGCCTCATCAGGCTCGTTGGTTTTACCCATTGATAACCCTTCTACAAATTCAATAAAGACTGCCTGCCACAAGATGGCGCTCCATCAACTACAACGCTACCTTCTAAATCCATTAATATCCATTAGACTAAGTGTTCAAATTCGATTAAGTTTCTTGAATTTTTTTCTTTTTGTTGATTTTGTCGTCAATAGGACCATGCTGTAAGAGTTCTAAAATACTGATACATAGGCACAACCTACAGATGATGCGGTGTAGATCTTTATTTCCTAATTTTGATTACGGTTAAAGACTCTTCACGGTAATCGTTGCATGACCGTGTACAGACCGACAGTTTTTTCGACTACTTTGTTAAAACATATGGCATTTGCCCTTAACAACAGACGGAAAGGTTCTTGTTATAGTATGGATTGGGATAACATTCTGTTTTTGCCTTTTCTCTTTGAAAAATACAAAAATTTAATCCGAAGATGCGCATGTTTTGTTTGTAGTAAAGAACACTATTGATATATTCCATCCCTTATCTTCTATCACTAACAGTTTAATCCATGCTTTATTAATTTGAAATTACTTTGTCTTGTTACCGGATTTCTTAACTTTCAGTGGTATCAGAAAAAAAGGAATAAAAGTAAATGAATTAATTTTCAAACGTAGCATAAAAGATTCAAGCGCTTCACTAGGTTGCAAATGGCGTTAGGTTCTAATGATATTATGTCGCATTTCTGTATCATTTGATCCACCGTTGAGCTCGTTATTTTCCATTGTTCAGATGGATCCAATAAATGCAGCCATGACGGTTTGTGTTTCTATGTTTTAATCATACTGATTTTTTTCATGGTGCGTTATACATCATACAAATAAAACATTTCCAAATCTTCAGAAGATGTTACTGCATGCTTACATACATATGCAAAATAGTCAGTATCGCAAGCATGTATTAGACCTGTCACTATACTAACACCCATATAGTAAACATGACAAATAACGTTATACTAGACATGCTGATGTTTCGTGAAATTAAGAAAATAGCATTTTAACTTGCATTGTACTTGTGGTTGATGAGATGAGGCCTTGTTAGTTGTTCAGACTACCGTTATAAGTAACAAATGCATTCTCAAAAACCTTAAACGAGGTCAACACATTCACGAAATAAATGTAGACTGACTGACTCCACGCCCAAAGCATCATTGGCGATACCAAGTCCTTACATAAACAACAAAAAGACACCGGAACACCTGGTCTTATTCTCCTTGTACTTTTACATGAGTCTCCATATAAGTCTTTCTTTGGTTCATATTTTACAATAATTTGAGTTTGGATTATACATTTATTCACATGTTGGTATTTTTGTATTGTTTTAACCTATTACAAAACACACGAACACCAGATATAACAGTGTACGTAAACCTTTGATTTTGATTTAGAATTGTCGTCAAGAATAGAAGTGTCTGTCTCGTTTCTGTAAGCAATTATGTTGTATAGTATTACGGCAAAAACGCCGAAGGGCCAACACGCCGAGAGAGGGTTTAAGACAAGAAAGCGTGCTTTTTTTTATTTCCGGTGCATGACATCATAAACAATCCATTTCCTGTGTCTCTTTTCCTCGCCGTAATCTCGTTTACCGCCAAACTACGATTGAAGCCGATTACTCCAGCAATAGGAGCAGTTGATGTGGAAACTAAGTCTAATTTCTTGCTCGGAATATATTTGTTTTCTAGGCTAAGAAATAAACGCAATTTTTCAATGAAATTAACCGTGAAGTTTCGCTCGCCTCTAATCAAATACAGTGCGAGACGGCAATATTGCAGTCTAATAAGAAAAAGAAATGTTTTAACACACACTATACTTTCGCCATGTTGTAGTCGTTTGGATCGCCAAATCACACCCTTTGGGTTAACAATTTACATGAATAAAAACTTACAAATTTGAATCAATCAGCTCAATGCAGCGACTTTTGTCTTGTCACGCCATTAAAGTCGTCTTGTTTTGTCACATAATTTTGATGTTGTGTTAGTCAGACAATTCGTCTACCTCGATATTATCAGCATTGGACGAACACATGAACATAAGATAGTCTCGAATTTATTTAGTACATTTATGTGTTTCAATCTTATGTACAATGACAGTTGGATTTCGCTGAAATATGCACATGAGGAGATAAATGGTACTGTTTTCTGTGAGAAAACACAAACTCTCAGCTAGCCAACAGTACCAGACACGGCTACAAGCAGGTACAGATAGCTATGGTTGGTGTATGCAGGTGCTATGGTATGTATACTCTGGATATAGGCAATATCAATAGACTGCAATAGCGAGTTTTAAAACATGTTTGTTGCACTTTATAATCATAATATGTTTATCAACAATCAATTTGAACATACCTAACCTGCTAAGGATTAAGTTGGAACAACAAATAAATGATTATCACCATTTTAGGATTTAAATGCTATATCAACTGGGTTTTGGCTCGTAAGTTCAGCTGATTTTTGTATTTTTTATTCATTCATCAAACATGTTACAGAAATGATGAGATTTCCAAACTGCCTACGACAAACCCATTGAAATCTCAAATAAAATATTTGTTCATCCACTACATGAAGCATTAATATATCTTCTTCTTCATGAGCAAATTAATCTATAAAAGTCTGTGATCCATCCAGTTCCATCTCAATAAAATGTCTACCAGGAAATTTTAAAAAATGATTTTGTTTTAATGTAGTCAGCCATACTGAACCTCCTCAAGAGAGTGCAGAGCATAACCCTGTGACATCTCGCTGAATTAAGTAAGATGCGATTAAATGCATGACTATCCTGCAAGAGTGGAGGTTTAATAGGTCATCAGAGAACAAAAGAAGCGATAAACATAATATTTTACAATGGTAGGTTCTACCAATCCCCATAGAACGAGGAGGGCAATATTTCTCCTAAGGAAACCAAACGGTTTTAAGGATCTGTTCTGATGTGTTCCTCCTTTTCTACTTCTTTTTCTCTTTTTAACGAATCATTGGCCCAAAATACATCGATCGCTGAAATGGTTCGCATGACTACAATCCTAGCGATGATTCTGTCCCATTTAACCTTACACAGAGATGAAGAGTTTACGCTTGTGGTCTTTATTCCTATTCTCGTTCGTTTGTGTGTGAGATTTTCACTCCTCGCAACAGTCAATGCCATGTAAGGATGATGTCTATGGGTAGTTGGGCTACTGAGGAACGTAATGTCCCAGTGTCACGATTAGGACACAATAGCATGACACTGCACCCGACCACATTATAATGTGCTAACAAGTACTTTATTTTGCAATCTATTCACTTATGATATCATATAATCTCTATTTATTTCACAACAATTATGAAACCAGATTATATTCATCACTACTGATTTCCTTTGGATGGAAGTGATGTTAATGTGGTAAGAAAACGGAGTGGTCGGTCAGTGACCCCATGCCTTTTCACGTCTATGCCGGGAATCGAACCCCGGATGGCAAGGTGAAAGGATAGTGTGCACTTTTCCCTCTCATTTCTGGGCATATATGTAACTGAAAAAGGAAAGTATTGCAAAGAGGATAACTGGAAAGAAAAACGGGTCTTAAGAACGACATTGAGATCTAAACATAAGTCACCTCATGCGATCATGCAATGAGGGTAGTACAATTCTTCTACCCTTCCTGTAGCATAACGCCCTCTTTCTGCTTTTAGAACGATATCCATTTCGTCAAAATATTTCAGCTATATGCATGTGGTGGATCCTTTATACTACTGAACACCTTAAATGTGTCTTTACTTTACAACCTTTGGCAATATTGTGATGTTTTGGCGTACCTGATGGTCATTCATCTTTTGTAATCACTGTCAGTTTTCTTTTGGCGATTGTAACTCATTCATTACAAACCGTTTCACGTTTTCTTCAGAATGCGTTTATGACTGCTGTCCTTGTTGCAAAACCGCATATAAAACTAAATTCGTGATGTTTTCCCTATGAACAACTTTCCTGCGTCTCTTTGTCGCTTTGTCTTTTTCAACAGGCTATGGTATGAAAATACTGGTGTCATTACCTTGGAACAGACTGATTCCTACTAAATGTTTAGTACCAAATGCGATGCTCCTGGGAACTGAAGTTGTCCATTCCATCGTCAGAATGATGAGTCTGGAAAGGTGTCATGTCAATGTGCCTGTTTATAATGCAAGTGAGTAAAGAACACTGAAAAGGCCACTTAAGTTGTCTCCATACAATTATAAACCTCTTTTCATTTAGCGTTAAGGTGTTGACATGAAGCTGAACCAATCAGACGAGTCCTTCGTCAGCGCAATGTGAATGACCGATATTCCCCTTTTGATACATCCTTTTTTGAGTTCCAATATCATGCAAATGATGAACAAGTCAGATTTTACTACAGTTGTGGGATCGCACAACGTTACACGATGTAACTGAAGGGAATTAAAAGAGAACTCTGTAATCTAAAATCGAAATGGACTAATTGTGGGAGCTTGCTTGTCAATACCGGGTTTGTTCCCCATTCGCTCTCTCCAGAGCCCTGATTCTCCCAGGCATCGAGTTCATGAGTGAGTTCATCCTCCTCAATGGGATGTTGGCAGCCAGTCCGGTGGTTGGATATTGTTAGTGACAGATCCTCGCTACATGGGGCTGAACATTATGCTGCTGGAATATGAGGTTGTTTCCAGCAATAATGGGAAAACATGGAATCGGAGGATCTCATCTTTATACCTAGCGGCAGTTTGATAACCCGCTTTCACAACCAGTGGTGATTGAACTCCATGTGAGATTCCTCTCCACACCATAACCGATCCACCCCCAAACGTATCCATCTCTATTACGCAGCAGTCGGCAAAACGTTATCCACGACGTCGGTATACACGACGTCGAGCGTCTGCTCGAAACATGGTGAACCGGGACTCATTAGTAAACAAGACTCACCTCAACTGCCTCGATTGGAATATTCTGGGGGCATGTGCCGCCAGCCAAGTCATACGACACTGGCGATGAGCAGCGGCAAGGGGCAGACCTACAAACGAGTGACGTGCCCGCAGACCAACTTCCTGCAATCGTTTCCTTACCGTTTTTTCCATGGATAGGACGGTTATGAGTACCTATCGTATGAAGGACAGATTCAGTGGCAGTATGGTGCCGATTGCGCAAATGCGCGAGACGAGTTTCCCTTAGACGTCTAACAAGACGTTCTTTAATACAAACATGGACACCGAAATGTCTAGCAACCTATCTTTGCCTTTGACTTTGCACAATCATCGTAATGGCCTGACACCTCTGAACTTCCGTCGGTCGTGTCATTGTTTAATGTTATTAGAAATTAATCAAAATATCGAAAAATGACGTGTCTCTATGAAGACTACATAATGGTATGACGAACAGTGTACCTCAATGGCACAACACTGCAGTGCACGAGATTTTGCCGTTTCGTGCTTTTCACGCAAAACAATAATGCAACATTCGATACATGACCACGTGCATTGTAAGCTAGAAAATTGTTTGACCGATTTTCGTTTTTTGGAAGTGTCATACGTGATCAGCCTTCATGTACGGACACGATTTACATATACATTATAATTGTAAACATTGAATGGACGTATCCTTTAGGCTTGGCGATGATCCAAAATTTCATTACGACAGAAAGGAAGTTTTACTTTCATTACTTCTTGCTATCATTTTGTAAACAAAAAACATATACTCTTAAGGGTTGTGTTTGTTACACGGGCGATTCAGCTGACACGGATCCGGGCTTGTCACGTATGTAGCCGAATACAGATAAATTTTGTTGCCCGAGGCACACCACTCACCACTCTGAGGTGTGAAACTATATACGGTTTAACTACTTAATGCAGGGTCCAGTGTTATTTCGAAAACTGTCGAATTAAAAATGATTTTTGTAACTACACGAGTTTTCCGTTTAATTTTCTATCCCACAGTTGCGAAGCGATACTATATAGTGCGCACTATATATACATGTTGTGCTCACGATCTGTGCACAAGGTACAAGAATATACATTGTATGATGAATGTAATATACAGTCAAACTTCGTTATTTCGAAGTCGGAGAGACCGTTGGAAAAAACGATTACGGAAAGCAAAATTCAGTCATCTGTTTCGCTTATGACATTACTATAATCTTTACCCATTTCCGCTTTAAATAGCTTTCAATTTTATAAGCATCATAAGAATATTAGAAGGAAATATATTAACCCTAACGTTTACCGAATTAACGCTTAGAGAACCTATCAAAAAGATAAAAGTATTATCATTATGCTTATCAGCATACTAGAAATGATATTTACTAGCCGTGGCCCGATAATTGCTGAAGACAAAAAATAAAGCTTAAATGACAAAGACGATAATAGAAACACAACAGATAAGCGGATCCACTTTCGTTCCAGCCTCAATCTAAATAAGTACCAAAACGAGGTTGCCGTGTGACGGAGCACGCGCAAGGACTAGTGATAACTGACGGAAAGCAGTTAAATAATCGTCAGGAATCATCTGCCTGTGATTAGGTCTGTTGCTAAGTCCATTGCGGGCTGACAGTGATGGACGTCGACACAGGGTTTACACAGATTACAGAGAATAAACGCCTTTTACAAAAAAGGTCAACGACAGTCATTGCTTTCTGCCCAAGCAATCGAGACATGCACGAAAGTATTGTTTTAACAATTACAGGCTAAATCGAAAAAGGGAAAGGGGTTCCGCTTAGACAGAGAAAAACATGTTGCTTGATAAAAAAAAAATACATCTACGATAGATCCCTGTATCTTCAAATAAAATCGAAAGCATTGCTGTATTAGATGCAAAGGAAAAAGCAAATGATGTGATTTTTTTCGTTTATATATTGTTTATAAATTGTATACGTTAATCCAAGCAGTTGAAGTTTTTTTTATATTTAGAGAAAAAAGTGCGGGCAGCATAACGAAAATTGTCACAGTAGAATGACAAAAGAATTTCGAAGTGGAAAGCAAGATGGGTTTAATTACATATTGCAGTAAGTATTGGACTTCATTAAGTTTATGTTATTTAAGAAAGGATCAACAAGATATCAACAGGCTATCTAAATACATAGTGCCTTCCTATATCTATGGGTATATTGATATTTTCTAATGTATCATGTACCATCCACTTTTCGCTTTGGTTTCAATTATTTTATTCAAAATGAGAAAAATCATGAAATTGAACCAAGCTTTGAAATTGAAAAGCATAATTAAATTACAGGAGTGATGCGCCTGTGATTCAGACATCGGCAAATTACTCTTTCGCAACAGTTTCTCTGTTATTGAGTTAATATTCCCTCAAGTATTTGAGCACTCGTAAATCTGAATTTGTAGGATCGTATGGGATTTTATTGGGAAATGTCTAGACGCTTTGTACCAAGTTTACTTAATTACAAGAGTGCAAACTAATACTAACTATGACTAAAATTTTAATTCCTAAAGTTATCATAAGAATTATGAATTTAGGGACAAATTTTCACGACAACAGAAAACAAACAATACCTAAAACATGCCAAAATGACAATGCAAAAACCGGAAGTGGAAACAGACGCGTGCTGTGTTAACTATCTGTTAGTTTGAAATTTTTAATGTCTATAGTCCCAAAGGACACTTTTCGTTTTATGTAGAATTTTTTTAGTTTGAACGTCTTGGTACTCGTTGCTTACCACGATTTTTTTGTATTTGTTAAAATTAGATGTTCTGAAAGGGATGTGGAATTCCTGCCAATTGCGCATAACAACATGACGCAGATAGAAAAAAATAATCTTGTTCATCAAAATGCTTCTTCACATACGCAGACAACAAGTGTTTGGCTGAGCGAGACCATGCTATCAGTACCTTACTCTGCAAAATTAGAAGAAAAAGGACAACACCGTGAACTAGTTAGGAACACAATCAATACACTATTCAAGGAAAGAAGAGTTCCTAAAACGGTTTTGCTATTGGTCATGCCACATAATGTTTACCTGATGCTACAATATACGTGTACATTTTGATGGTGAAATGTCGTTATCGTTATTGTGTTAATTTCTACTTAGATTAAGTTAGCAATCACATCTTGTTAAAGTTTAAAATAAAACACTACCATTCATGATATCCATACTGCCGTGTAAATAGTCATACTTGTTATAATGGTGTGCCATACTCTAAGATAATATTTGTGACTTCTCCATTGTAAAGCATGACCATATGTTTGACGGCATTGTGACAACAATATACTCTACACCACGGCTGTGCATTGGGACATATCCGTTTTTATCTTAAACCGGTTATTTTACAAGAGACTACTGAACTTGTAATAATACAGTTAAATGAAAAAATCTTATTTTAATTGGCTTTACATGTGAAACATACAGGTATTTAACATGTATAACTGTAATTGGAAAGCCATTTTCAGTGTACACGATTAAATGATTGTCAAACCTTAGAATACAATACAAGGCTTTAGATATCCTCTATACTCTAGGGGTTACAATCACTTTCGCTCTCCGCAGCCCTGGAACATGCCCTGGCTTGTTAAGCCAATAGATAACTTTGTACGTTAATGTGATACACTAAAAAATAAACGTCCTCTTTGAGAGTGCTCTTTTCGAGTTTAAGGAGTACGGTTATAGGATGTGTCACAAGGCCAAAATAAAGTTCTTTTTTAATTGTAGCTTAATTTTATTTTTTGGTAAATTGTAAAAAAATTGGATTCCTTTAATGATCTTAATTAGAATGTCATCATACTTTTATTGCACTCCCAAATCTAGGTTAATCACATGAAGCACGGCAAAGAAAAGGATCGCCTGTTCAAAACAATACCAAGACTTGTGATAAAAATATAGAGAGTTTGTCAGTTATACAGATAAAAAAAAAATGTGAAACAAAAGTGAATCCATTTCTATATTTTTCCTAGATGTACGAAAACCAATGACCAGTAACGTCCTAGCCCCACCCCGCGCCCCTTTTCATCACTGAAATCATATAGCAAGATTCGAGACTGATCGGCTTCACTTGATAGATATATAAGAAAGACAGCTGTGAACATTTAATGCACGGCATGTGACTGAAAAGTCAAAGTATCAAGCCGGACACGACCAAGTCGCGCAATGAGCAAGCTACTTGTAGAGTTATTTCACATAGAAATTAAAATCTTAAAAACATTATTTTAAATTCCGATACTCCATGTAAGCAATTTCTGTCAAACTGTTGCCAGTAAAGAGTAATTTTACTGCGTACTTTATTCTTAAAAACGAGTTCAAGGAAGTTCTAAACTGTCAGCCAACAATATAACAGAAATTTTCATTTGCGTCACTGTTCAGAATTAGTTATTGTAAAAACTGTGTTGTCTTGTGGGAAGCGAAGAGTTAAAACCTTCAGATAATTTGAATAGGAATTCAACATGACAGATAGAAAGATTTTTTAAAATGAAACAGTTGCTATAGCAACGAAGGAACGAGTGCACAAACATAAGGACTGCCACGTCTTGAAATTTGTGATTATTTAAATACATCATCATTGTTATATTAAGAGAGATTTTCGGACATTTTAAGAGATTAAGATATCTACTATATATACATATATATTATATACATACTTATTATCGGTGATGTCCATTTAAAACAACATCACGGTAAAACAATTTCTGTACTGTTTTATAAATATATATATATATATATATATATATACAATCACCTTATGAACAATGAAAGATGGTTTTTGCTGAAATATGTACATAAAGAGATTAATTAACAATACATATACATCCTTATCTGTTGATCAACAGTCCGGATGTGTAAATATTTGCGTCATACGTGACAAAGCATGCGCACTAAACGCTGACGTCTGTAAACAGAGAAATGGCTTCACGCCTGAATCGGTCGCACCAATAACAAAAGACGGTGCTGAAAAACGATTTTTTTAACTGGCTGTGTTAATACTGTCGCTGTCATTTCTGCCCGCCATCATGTGTTCGTGCTTACAAAATAAACTGCCTCGTTTTCAAAACTATTACGTAACGATATTAGAGCTAGATTTGAAAGTGGTGTCCCAAAGCAAAGAAGTGGTGAAGTTAGGAATCGACAGTAAATATTGGGATAGATTGGAAACGTAAATGGAAATATATAGAACACGTACAATCAGTAACGAAATCAATGTCTTTTACTGTGAAGTAACAACAAATATAGAGCTGGACGTTTAGGTTTGTTTACAAGCAGTAGTTTCACGGTATGACCCATTGATCCCGGAGTTCAACAAGTACATTTTTTTCTACTTCATGGCGATTTTTTCATTCTAAATAAAACCAACGTAAACGAGTAAGATATTTGGCCTTTTACTATACATGTACTGATAGAATGAATTTTTTCCACGAACTACATAGTAAGACGCAGATATTATTATTCCTGATGTCCCGAAATTGGGTTTAGACAACTGCCTGTTAAACCATCGGTGCACAATATTAACGTTTACGCAATAAATGATGAAATGTTTGAGATTCTATTGACTATACTTATGATGTAAAAACCATGTTCCAATTAATCCATTGGATGTAGTTCTTATAACACAACCAGTAAGATATTTGAGTGTGGCGTTTCTATGACTACACTGTCACCTACATCAGACAAATGGCACTAGCAATCTCGTACGTAGTGTACGAGATGGTAAGGAATCGACCAATTTTTTCGGCTGTACTGTAATCCTATGTACCCTAAGATCGAAAATTGTGTGGCGAGATGGTAAACAGATTATAGAAAAAAGGGTACACAAGGTGGTAGACAGTGCCAATCCGCTTTACACTGGTCATTTGCCTGATGAATGTCATCGTGTAGTCATCGAAACGTCACATTCAAATCTTCAACTGGTTGTCTATAAGAACTTCTATTCTACTGACATGACCAACCCGAAGAAATTATTCCGAAATATGTCCTAACCTGACTTTCAAGAAAACTGAACAATGTTTTGAATCTGAATTGCATAGCATTTCTGTAATTTTTGTAGATAAGCGTACCTATTTTTCACAATACGTTTAGACTGAAACATGCTGGTAACATTTGTATACCCCTTAACACTTGTATGCTTGCTTATATGGCTGTTAATGTGAAATAACGAAATCAAATTATCGATATTATGTGTTCAAAGAGAGATAACCCCATGTTGCTACAAGTATTTGTATCGGCAATTGAACAAATTGCGAACTGAATGAATATGTGGAGCGCATTCATGATAAGTTTGCAATAAACTACAAAATATTCATATGAAAGCTTACAATTTATTTTTAAAAAGAAAATAACACATTGAATTTGTTAACTTAATTAAAAAATATTTTTTCAAACGAAAATGTTTTTAATTATTGAATGAAAGCGATCCGCCAGGGGAATGAAAACAAATATTCCATTCCTAAAGCAGAAGTTCCAACAGACCCGCCGCAAAGGTGTCGTGATGCCATCGACTATTCCTATTAAGTAGTCAGAAATTAATAATTCATTTATATACGTATATATTATTGGAGAGAGAGAGAGAGAGAGAGAGCTACTTTGTCATTAGTGAACTCTTAGCCCCTGACGTTGGCGGTTATTTTGTCATTAGTGAACACTCAGCCCCAGACGTTGGCCGTTACCTTGTCATTAGTGAACACTCAGCCCCTGATGTAGCCGTTACCTTGTCATTAGTGAACACTCAGCCCCTGACGTTGGCGGTTATTTTGTCATTAGTGAACACTCAGCCCCAGACGTTGGCCGTTACCTTGTCATTAGTGAACACTCAGCCCCTGATGTAGCCGTTACCTTGTCATTAGTGAACACTCAGCCCCTGACGTTGGCCGTTACCTTGTCGTTAGTGAACTCTCAGTCCCTGACGTTGGTCGTTACCTTGTCATTAGTGAACACTCAGTCCTTGACGTTGGCCGTTACCTTGTCATTAGTGAACAATCAGCCCCAGACGTTGGCCGTTACCTTGTCATTAGTGGACTCTCAGCCCCAGACGTTGGCCGTTACCTTGTCATTAGTGGACTCTCAGCCCCTGATGTTGGCCGTTACCTTGTCATTAGTGAACACTCAGCCCCAGACGTTGGCCGTTACCTTGTCATTAGTGAACTCTCAGCCCCAGACGTTGGCCGTTCCCTTGTCATTAGTGAACACTCAGCCCCAGATGTAGCCGTTACCTTGTCATTAGTGGACTCTCAGCCCCTGATGTTGGCCGTTACCTTGTCATTAGTGAACACTCAGCCCCTGACGTTGGCCGTTACCTTGTCATTAGTGAACTCTCAGCCCCAGGCGTTGGCCGTTCCCTTGTCATTAGTGGACACTCAGCCCCTGATGTAGCCGTTACCTTGTCATTAGTGGACTCTCAGCCCCTGACGTTGGCCGTTACCTTGTCATTAGTGAACTCTCAGCCCCAGGCGTTGGCCGTTCCCTTGTCATTAGTGGACACTCAGCCCCTGATGTAGCCGTTACCTTGTCATTAGTGAACACTCAGCCCCTGACGTTGGCCGTTACCTTGTCATTAGTGAACACTCAGCCCCTGATGTAGCCGTTACCTTGTCATTAGTGAACACTCAGCCCCTGACGTTGGCCGTTACCTTGTCATTAGTGAACACTCAGCCCCTGATGTAGCCGTTACCTTGTCATTAGTGAACTCTCAGCCCCAGGCGTTGGCCGTTACCTTGTCATTAGTGAACACTCAGCCCCTGATGTAGCCGTTACCTTGTCATTAGTGAACACTCAGCCCCTGACGTTGGCCGTTACTTTGTCATTAATGAGATCCGAGTCTCTGACGTCGGCCGTCGAGACATTCAAGAATGTATTGAAATTCAGTTTTAGTTTTAGATGCATTTTGTATACGGATAATGTGTTGTCTTTGACAAGATATTTATGGACTGTGTATATCATTTGTATCTATTCAAGGACTACAAACCCTTCTACATCAGCCGCTTTTCCCAGTTGTCCCCTACAAAGAAACCAACGGGGACAGTTTTCTACCAACCTGTTATTATATATGTATAATTATCATTATAAGTATCATCATTTTGGTTTCTCTATTGCGAAATTTTAATTTCTAGATATCAGCATATCCATAAAAGATATTGATAATTGACAAACATATAACACAGATTCTCTTCTCTTACTCTAAAGTAAAAGTGTATGCATACATGGATATTTCAAGGCAAAATATTTGGGAAACATAACATTTCATTTAAATAACCACTATCTGTCTAAAAGAAGACATCGTCACAAAATAGCCGAAATTATTCATGAGAATATAAGTATAGCGAATTGACGTTCATGTAATGGCTGTAAGCAAGCTATATCAGTACATTAAGATAAGAATGGTGACTTATATATATAACTACTTCATTTCTGTACAACTACTCTAAAATACGAAGTCCGTGATTTGCATGCATTTCTGTTCACATAAGTATGCTCATTTTTTGCCCTAAGTTGAGCTTTGTTTTAGTTTGGTCCCCACCAGGACATACCAGAGTCTTTAATGATAGTTGGAAAGATGGCATACTCTCTACCTACACTCAGCGATTTAACAAAAGGGCGATGTTGACATGTTGGTATTATCGTGTTGTTGTTTCTGTTTTGTAGTTTTTTTTATAGTAATCCCGTCCTTGAATAATTGACAAGAAACATATAAACATGCTCGTTTATTTGCATTTAAAGAAATATGCACACAGTGATTTTAAAGCAAACTTTTTTCTTGTTTTCCACTATTTGTTTTGACAAAGTACCTACTTGCATTTAATCAAAGCAAATATAAAAAGTTTACATTATCATCACATTAGCCACAATTACATGTTCTAATGTTACACGTGGTTGGGATGATATCATCCCGGAAAGCAAAGTATGCCGGTGGAGTAGGACAACCCTCTTGTATTTGTCTTTCTGGTATACTAGTAGTCGTGTTAGCATGCGTTTCATCTGTGTCACGCTTACGTCGTTTAATGCCATCGAATTTGCTTTCATCAAAGGGCGATGGTAAAGTGTCACTTAATACATCCGCCCCTATAAGACACCCATTGTCATCCGTATAGATGGCATCACAGTAGACAAGGTATCTTCTGTGTTCTAAACCACTAGGAACACATCGCGTGTTCTCGCCGCAAGGAGGCACCTCACTAAAAAAAAGTTATTTGTCAGTACGATACTTATAGTGTAGCGGAACAGTTTATTTTTTAACAATAGATATGTTGTTAGTCTTACACGATATCAGCAATTTATTTTACACGTCCTTGAAACACATTTTGCATCACAATAAATAACAATTTTAGGACGTTTTGCAACATGCTCCTCGTTAGCAACATCAAGTTTTCTGAAATGTTCAGTAAACATCATCATTATCATGGGTTTACTTGTACATAATCCCCAATACTACTTCAGCCACCACAAATGATGCTAAATAATAAGTTTAAACATAGGAAGGGCTGGCCTGAAGTACACCTTTAAGAATTTCGAATTGAAAAAGTGAAGAATTGCAACGAATAGTAAAATCAATGTCAGCATAATGTGAACGGGATATGGTGTCCTTCTGTGTGCCTTTTGGAGTTATGTAATTCAATATGGTATCAGTATGATGTTGGCTTCATTGCGGCGCTATCAGAAGAAGGCTGCATCGACAATATTTCGGACTCCCAATATCACATGCACCTACTACATGCATTTATTTCGGTAAATCATCCTCAATGACAATAGCTATCGATAAAAAGTTTGAAAATACAAACTAAACATAATGCTTTCTCTTGGTAGTGATTGGTAATAGATTAGCAACAGGTGCTATCTTATTTTTTATGTTACTCTTGCAGTCGTTCTTTTCGATTTTAATGTTTAACAAAACGTTTAGATCAATAGATGTATTCTAACAGAAGATTTATTATAAACAATGGTTTTGACCTCATCCTCGAAATTAGCAAAACACAAATCGTATATATCGATGAAGCAAAAGGTGCTTACCCTCCCTGAACACATGGTCTTATTTTTTTTTTTTTTTTACTTTTCCAGGCGTCCCCGTAGAAATCTTTCTTCAGTCATATTTTGCCCTACTTCTATTGAATTTGAGTTAAAAGTATAATTATGTTCAAATGTTGATATTTTTTTGTTTTTATCAACTTTTATATCGATGTTGACCCCGAGATATTCTGAAATGTGTTATCAATAGCGTTATTAGCTTTGCCACGACTCTAAAAAGTTCAAATCATGACGGCGTTACCGATGTATTTGAAGTTTTTTTTTACAACAAATCTAAAAGGTGTTTGGTTCATTTGTATCTACCGAATCGCACTGAACACTGAACACTAGTTAGCTATCTGTTACATGCAATTTTAAAATCAGCTTATAAGTACGGGCAACATACCTGTCACATTCAGCCTTCTTTACACGTTGAAATTCTGGTTTGACAACCAGACACAACGTCAATCCGAGGTTTTTGAAGTATCCAAGGATATGCTTTCGTTGGGTAGGACATATTGCTGTTCCCCTATATTAAGAAAGATTTGCAGTGAATACATATAATCAATAGTTAATGATTAGAATATATTTAGCCTACATACCACGTCTTAATTCATCCGCATAGTGGCAAGGTTCAGAATATACAT
Organism: Ylistrum balloti; assembly: GCF_031769215.1. Lineage (NCBI taxonomy): Eukaryota > Metazoa > Mollusca > Bivalvia > Pectinida > Pectinidae > Ylistrum > Ylistrum balloti. Next base: position 25,186 of record NW_026782165.1, on the reverse strand, counting down.
ATGTACTTGACGCTGTTCTGAAATGTCTGATACATGAAAATTACGAAATTTGTTTAATTATGGGTCTTTTTGCACCACCGACTAGATTTTTACTTTTTCTTTCGATTTTCCACAATCGCTAACTAGGCTTCAAAATTTAGGACCGTGGCATAACTGATGAGTCCTATCATTATTATTATATATTATTATATTATTATCATTATATATATATATTATATTATTATATATTATTATATTATTATTATTATATATTATATTATTATATATATACATTATATTATTGTGACGGACGAAACAGTTGTATGACGCGGTTTAATTGATTGCTTGGCTTTATTGTATCTAACTCTAGATCTTTAAAAAGTGCTATTCTTTTGTGTGTGCTTTGTGCAATCTTTATGATAAAGATATATAGACTTACATTGATTCAGGTGGATCAACGTCAAATGGAGTGGTAAAAATATATGTAAATGCCAGCCAATTACTTTTTAAGGCATTCATCATTCGCCCTCTACAACACGAAAATATTATGTCGCATTAATGTATTTCATGATAATACTCACTGATATACGTACCCATACTAATGAAAGTACAAAATGTAACATTTGAAAAGCAAATTCGGTTTGATTTGTCAAGATGATTCTAATATATGCTTTACTTATATAAATGACCCAGGAATCAATTTTACTTATAAATAACTCCTATATCAATTCGTTTGACAAATATAACTGGGCAGGAATAGTGGTGGTTCATTTTGGTAGATAACTAGCGTTACTCCGTTCTCAAATCATAATAAAACTGAAAACAAAGTAAATTTCAAATACGTTTATATTGCTTTGATTGCAAGTATCTTTAAATCTACCATCACATGAATCATCCCTTTCACATAAATGATAATTACCGTTCTTAGTTACATCTGTTTCCTACAGTCAGCAAAACATTATTTTTGTTTCATTGTAATGCTAATCATGCCTTACACAGATGTAGCTCATAGGTTTGTTTTTCCTTGTTTATTTTCCACTTCGATTAATTATTCGGTTACCTTCTCTATTGCTGAAGATGTGTAGGAAACTATTGCTTACATAAATGATAGGTAATCGTATGTGCGCAACTCGTAAAACACATAATCATCCTTGCCGATTTCAGTGGTATCACTGAAAATGCAGTCACAAATGTCGCTACATCCTTGAGAGCCAGTCAAAGCCAAAAGCATCAAAACGAATCCAACCTGTATATAGCACATAGTGAAATTAGTCATCGACTAACGTGCCCAGTGTATTTGCAATTGAAATCATTGTATGCTGACACTTTCATAGATCACGGTTTTGTATGATATGGTGATTATTATTCTTTGAAACCAAAAAGAAATTAATGTTATCACATATCTTGTGACACGATGCGTCTTAGTGATTCCTGAACCTATAAAAGTAATATCAATTGTGACAAATATCATGACTAGCAAATCTAAATAGTGTATCAGAATTATTGTATCTTTACGTTCATCATCTTTGGAATTAATTATTGTATTGATAAAGAAAAGTATAATCATTATTATGTAAAGATACGACATACGTGCAGGAAATCCATTCTCCACTGTTGACTGTTGCACTTACGCCGGGATCATTTGCAAGAATATAAATTTTAGTATATATCATACTTTCCACCAATGACAGACTGACACATACCTGTAATTATGAATGCTGCTATCTTTTTTTTAACCCAAGCCTTGAAAAATAGCATACATCACTTTCTCTCCAGGCCTTTGTAACAAACGAAAGTGACTTATCTTGATAAAATCAAGCTGGAAATTATTGCCACAAGTTAAAATTTACAAAATGAAGCTTTCATGTTGCATTTTGTTTATTTCTCTCAATTCTAAAAACGTTTGTTAACAAATAATACGCTCTCACTCGATTTTCCTTTTTTACTACATGGCTCGATTGAGTAAGTAACAGTTTTACTTAATCAGACATGAAAATAAGATATGTTTGTGTGGAATTGTGAGAATAGGTGAAACTACAAATTGAAAAATACATCAATTATTCCATTAATGTCAAAGAAACATTGTTCCTGTAGTGATTCTAAAGTTATTGAAACACGTTTCTCTCTAGAATGTGATTTAATAAGCGGTATTTATAAAGATAGATGTATGCATACTTACATGAAAATCAACCTCACGATTTCAGATCATATCTTAATAATATTTTTCATTATCCAATATCATTTAAAAGTCGAGCGTTAAGAAATGGAAGGTTACGTGTCGCACAAACAATACATATATATTTATCATAATTAAGAATCAAAGATCACAAACGCATTCTAATTAAGACCCTTCTAAAACTTACATGACACTCCTTAGATGCCATAAAAGCACTGCATGCAATAAAACACATATCATAATTACTTATATAATCGTATATCCAATATCCCCTATATTATTGTTTGGATACTAAAAAAAACATTACTATCCAATCAGAACACATAATATCATAATGCATACAATACCATATAAAGAGAAAATAAGATAATTTGTCGGATGTTGTGATATTGTTGACTTGATTAAAATTATTGGTAATGGACAAATTATGATTTTGTTTTTCAAAAGAAATCAACAGCTTCAAACAGTTTTACATAGACGTTATCCACTACATCAGTCTGATTCAAAAAGTAGCAAAAATCAGTTTACATCTTAATGTACTCTGAGTAGTGATGTGCAGTTATGTTTGGCTTTTAGCTAAACATTAAGACGCATTATCATACAAGTTCTAAGTGATATTTTTTATCAATCGATAAAGAACTGCAGGCAATTTCTCATTCCTGTTTTAAAAGCGAGTCGAATCTATTTTTATATTTAACGCGGTGAATCGCCTGTCATTGGTTACTCTTACTGATTGGTTTTTACTTTTTTCCAATCTGCACTGTTGATGAATATGCATATCGTAGCTACAGAAGTAGTTTGTGACCTGCTACATACAATATAACGATTTGGAAGTAAGTCCGGGTATGTAAAATATATAATCAATTATTCTGTTGATTAAATTACTTAACTGATTTATGTTATTGTTATATATTAAGTCTTTGCATTTTGTTTGAGCCCAGATGTAGTGACTCTATATAAGTATACAGATATTAGAAAAATTACATACATATATCTTATGCTGAAGTGAACATTTAGAATAGCCATTGAGTTGGTGAAAAGAATTATCAAGTGTCATTTATTAACTAATCTTTTTCTTCAAACTAAGTATGAAAAATATCAAAAGTAAATCTTAATCACTAATGTTTGTTTCACAAAAAAAAGCAAGTGGTAGAGATAGTAGCCAGTCTAAGGAAACTTGTCTATTAGCCTGTATATCATATGATTAGAGAATATTTCTCAGTAAAACATATATGATCGGACACCCTGTTATTTTGTCTAAAAAGTCAAGTCTATTAATCAATCTTAAATCATATTTTTGTGTTGTCTGTACCGTACGTATGTGCAAATTTCCTTATTGTGCTGTCAGCGGTGGTATATCATATACGTTATCATAAGAAAAATTTATATGAAATATGTCTAGTAAAGATCAAAGGCGCCTTGATCGCCGAATTTTACTCATGGTAGTTTGGGACTCTCGGAAAGCTAAGGAAAGGACCGGTCTGTGCAAACGTGGTTGTGCAATTTGGCAAAACGACACTACCTTAATTGATTTGTATTTCAAGCACTGTTTGTTGTTCAATGAGGTAGCCATCAACTACCAAAACATAAAACAAACACTGCCCCTTAATGACCTAGTTTGTTCACTGGGCGATTAATCCAATCAACTGACAATTATCACAAAGCGAATTAATATCTTCGTTGAAATATTGAAATATCGTTGAAAGTTGAAATATGTCACTTTTTCTTCATTTTTCACGAGTGAAAATTATGGTCGACCATTCTTACGCACGATGTGCGAACGATGTGGACGAATTAAGCAATCGCAAACCTGCACACACGTTGTACTGTTCTATCATGGTTGATATAAATTTCGAATTTGACTTCTAGACAAGCGTGAGATAGGGTTTGTATATTTTCTAAATTTATAAGAGTACAACTATGTAGCTTTCTTAATCAATCCATAAATCTATAGGTCGGACACATCTCTCAGATGCATACTGAAGAGTTATATATACTCGTAATTTTAAATATTTGTTTACAAAGTGCCTCATGTGACCAGTCTTGGTGTACAGATATTCACCCTATATAATTATCTATCGATATATAAACATTAAATGGACGTCTCTGTTTGTCTTAAGAATGAATCATCTAAAATTTCATACCGTCAGAAAGGACATTTTATTTTCATTAGTTCTGTATTCACAAAATTTGTTCTCATGTCATGTATATACCCGTGTACAGGTATTTTTTGTTACCCGAGGCACTCCACTCGCCAATCTCTGACGTGTGAAATAATACAATGGAAAGGCTGATAATGCAAGGTTCAGTGTTATTTTGAAAACTGACATATCAATAATTAATCTTTTCTAACGACCTTTTCGTCATCCTTACATACAATATTAGCCGTTAGGTGGACAAAATGTCAAACAGGTTGCAATTGTGCATTGCATACATTGATAACCACATGTACTACCTAAAAATGATATTGATTTTAATCTAAAAAAAAAGAGCGACTTTTTTCGATGGAAATTGAAACTTCTCAACAAAATACCTATCACACCTATTACCATATATATATAGTTTGAATGTTATTTTAGAATGTGGCATCCAGGATTTATTGAGTATGTTTTCTTTACTTTTTTTATGTCTATTATATGCATTTTGATTTTTTTAATACAACAGAAATTTATTTGATCTTCTATATTTCGGTGATATTTGAAGAAATTGCCAACACCTACACCTCTCTGGGAACGTTAAATATCAATTACTACGAGTCGCTGAAATAGATTCACAACACAAAACGCTTGTAGTACTTAGGATATATACATTTCTGAAAGAGCACAATTAAAATGTACATTTGTATTTCAGAATGACAATGTGAGATTTATTTTTCTTCAAGAAGGACAACAGTTTTATTTTTTCAGTAGATAGATCTTAAGGAATGTACGGTTACCACCAATTATGAGACCGCTAAACGAACAGTCAAACGCCATATCCATGTCATCAATTTCTACAGATTTATATATAGGATTGGCTAAGCTTAGTCTTCCCACACCATTCATTTATTTATCAGTTTTTCTTGTTCTGATTGCGAAATCATTAAGAATCGGAAATGGATGACTGATGTTGCAAGAAATTATAGGACCTAATCATTTTAGATCAAGTGTCTTACGGTTCCAAATGTAGAGCTTTCAGGGAAATATTTCTTTCAAAATATGATAAATGTGATGAAGCATAATTGTCATCATTTCTTTTAACTGCAAAGCCTTTGACTAATAAAATATCCGAAATCACGTCAATGCTAAAAAAATTTAATCATGTCAAATATCAGCAACTTCTTTCGTGCGATTAAGACTCTATTTTCACCTATCTATTCCAAAATATTACAACATAATTTTTTTTCTTTACTCTGATGGAAGAATATAGTAATATTTTTACTTTTCCCCACCCTCAAAAGTGTTACAAGCTCGAGAAATATATATGATATTCAACAAGAAAGGTAAAAATTATTAATAAATCTAAATATGCTGGTGACAAAGAAGGCCATCGACAGGTTGGCCGATATCGTTTATATACGTCGATGAAACAAAGTCATAGAGTGTATCTTTATTTGCATAAACTGCTGATGATAATTTATTTTCACAATGAATATACTTCCTCGTTAGATAGCATATCTGTTAGCCACAATTACATTTTCTTGCAGAACAAGTTGTCGGAAGGAAATCGTGTCGATATGCAAAATACGATTTATTTTCTGGACATTTGTTCCAGCTACGTTTTTTCCTATTTCCGGGTTGTAGATCTGGTTGAGAAGTGTCTATGAAACCATCTTCATCGAGGCTGTCCGGTTTTGTGTCACTAAGTTCCTTTGTTCCAATAAGACAACCGTCTTCGTCAGTATAGAGTGCGTCACAATAGACAAGGTACTTCCTGTTAACTAAGCCACTGGGAACACATCGAGTGTGCATGCCACAGACAGGCTCCTCACTACAAATACAACAAAAAAACAAGAACACTGAATGATATACAAAACATATGTTGTTATTTTACAACAGAACTAAAACATACCAAGAGCACATCAACTTTATACTTTATCTGATTTGGATCAACATTACAATGCTCAACAACAAACTAGCATTTCTGTGTTCATAATACAAATGAAATCGAATCGTGCCTGATACAGTATGGTAATATATATATATAACGCCCTGCCAATGCCAGCACTGAAGATGGAAACAATGGATTTGCCGCTCTCTAGATGGCGATATGGTGTGATTTTAACAACAATCGGACGTAAGAGGACACATAACTACAACATTCAGCTTTTTTTTATATTTTGTATGTGCGGTTTGACAACCAAGCACAATGTCAGCCCGTCGTTTTTGAAGTATCCAAAAATATGTTTTTGTTCGGTGGGACATACTGGATTGCCACTGGAATAAAGAAAACAATGGTATTGACGCCGTACTACTAAAAACAATAACCATTACATGCTTGAAAATTATAACATTGAATGTTTTATTTAATGTCATTTTATTAAACATACTAAATAGCAATGATAAATATTTTTTCGTGTATCAACACTTCAGTAATTATCAATCATATCTAGATGAATAGGTAGTTGGAATTCAGAGACAGGTCTAAAATCAATGATCAAATTGGGGCCGATATGTCAAGTCAAGTTCCTATGAAACAAAATTAAAAAATAAAGTTGATTTTGTAATATCAATACAAAATATGAGACGCGAAAAGGGAAAAATGTTGGAGGTTGTGTCACGTTAGTGATATGATATGGTGATACTTGGATCCTCCGCGATTGAGTAAAACGTTATCTGCTGAGCTATATGGGTTCAAGACGGCTACAAGGGTATCCTCCCATATTAAAACAAACTGGCGTTGAAAGTTCAAAGCAAAAAAGAAAAAAACGCTTCAAATAAAGTTTGAAAGTCATTTTAAAAATTCTAACTCATTTTCTAATATAACAACTTACGTTTCTGCTAGCGGTTCGATGTTCTCTGGGAAGGTGTATATGAATGTGTTTGCCACCCAATATTCATGTAGTGCTTCCTTCATTCTTTGTCTGTAAAATCATAACACATTTTATCATTTCAGTGCTTTATTCTGGCCAGCTGATAAGGTTCAAAAATTCATATCATTCGCAAATGCAAAATAACAAACAAACATAAAATTGTTCATTGTAGTAAAAAAAAAAGCGACATTTTATGAACAGTGTGATTCCAGTTGAAAATAATGAAGGACATACTGATAAAGTAGCAGAATTCATCATTCAAACTTTACACAAAGACCTCTGAAAAAGTACAAGAAGTTTAAGACCAGAGGTTTCGGAACGGTAGGCGTCTTCTGGTTCATAGACGACACCGGCTACGAAAGTCTTTGTTGATGCAAGTAAATAGTACCATGGTCCAAAGCGAAAACAAGATAAACAACAATGAAACCACCAGACCAACTAACGGGCTTGAAAGACGTCCAGCTTCAGAACGCAAAAGGAAATAGAATATTTCTTGAAAAAATCTTCATCAACCTGCATCTCTCAAAACCCTGTGCTGTCAATTGCCGACAGCTTCCACAAAAATCATTATATTGGAAACAAGATATATAATATCTAAGAAATTGCGACGTGTAAACACCATAGGTTGAATTTTGAATTTTTTAAGTGCCGTTCTACACAAATAAATAAAGAATACATACAAGAAATTTTGATAATCTACGGTGTGTAGATTCTCAAATATGTAGTCATCAGGGTCTATTGAAGTCATATCTGACACAATACAGCCACAGTTTTCGTCCTGTGGGCTTAAGCATGCCTGTGTCCCAAGCAGCACCGCAAAGGCACATGCAAATTGCAGAATCTGTTAAATAATAAAAAACGAAAATTGCTAAGACAGACTGGAGTGCAGATCTGTAATGACTAATGAAAACTGATTTACAGATATAGATATCTGGATACATCTCCAATGTATACACATTTATAAGTAGATTTAAGATGACTTAGAATTAATAGCGGGCATTTTAAAAAATAATTTATTGAAATCAGAGTTAGAATCATTATGGTGCCTCATATCATACGATGCAAATAAAACGAGTTCATTATTGGTTGAAATTTAAATATGGCAATCATGTTAAAAATTCGTAACAAAAATAAAAGAAAATAGATTAAACAATACATACGTGAAGCGAACCCATTACTGGAAAAAAAAGATGAAATCAAGACTTATCGCAAACTTTTTTTTTCGCAAACTAAAGTAACTTTTATTTAGCTTATTCTCCAATGAAGAAATGACACGTGTACTTGGTTACTGATGTGTTTCTCCTTAGGACAACTTACAGCGTGGCTATTTAACTATTTACATATAGCTTCTATATAGCATACCATACCGCCGGCAAGGAACCCTTATATCTCATCACCAGAAACAAAATGACCTTGCCTTAACATGTAAGATATCTGTAAAAAAATAACTGTATCGTTGTACTCGCCCCTGGTGGTTTGCATGGTTATTGATAACTAAAGTGAGTCTCGCGATGGTATTAGACTTATCCTATTACCGTTTCGTCTTCTCTATATTTTCTTTGATCGCTGTCTCTTTCATATCCCGGCATACTACGAACCAGACTTAATATAGTAAACGAGAACCATCTATGTGGTCGTTTATATCCCTGTACCTGAGGGGCCAAATGTATTTTAAGACGTTTAAAAACTATATTTGCTTATTGTTATTTCCAGTACACTTGTCCTTATACCAATTTCAGCAGTTTTTGACTATCGGTGAAATACCAGAAAATTGAACAAAGGATCATGTACAAACATATTGTCAAATACATTAAGCATTCAACTATCTTTTTGTTATTATTATTATTGTTTACATCGTATCAGTATTTTCTGATAACGGACATGAACGTGTAAACAATTGAAAATATAGATCAAAAGAATATATACCTGTATAAAAAATCAAAGTCATTATATGCAATTAATCTATAATCCATTAAACTGGACCATTTTTGTTTGAAAGGTGTTAATGGTCATTATGATTAACCAATCGGTTTTCTTGCGTGATATCGGTAATGTAATACAAGAGCGAATAACACCTTTTAAAGCATAATTATAACATTATATGCTGATTCCGTATTATAAACAGAACAGTCTTTAAACACTGTAATAAAACGGTGGTTGAAAACCGTAAATGTAAACAGTATGGTTTGTTCAAGCCTAAGGCACACGCGTTTTACAACATGATGTCTCAATGATGAAGATACGTTTCAAAATATATAATGTTTAAAATTTTACACAAATATTATTTTTCAAATAAAAAACACATTCTCATTTTTGTTGACGCACTTTAGCAGCGCTGACAATTATGTCCCTTCTAATTTTTTTTCAGATTGTATCTGAATTTGATTAACCAATACCAACAACAACAAAATTACTGATGAAAATAATACAACTTCATAAAATCGTTGATATTCCTATCCATCCCTACAAAAATAAGATATTGTCGAGGCCATTTCATAAGAGGAGCGTAAACGTTGCCAAGGACAACCAAATACAATTCTGAATGTCATTTCATGACAAATGCATGAAAGTGCTAGGGACAGACAAGAGCAGCACATAATGTCGAGGCCATTTCATGATGAGAATAAAAATCTCGAAGGACAAGAAAATTAAACACTTAATGTCAGCACCTTTTCATGGTGGGAGAGTAAAAAATCGCTAAGGACAGCCAAGGCTACTTGATATCGGGACCATGCCTGATCATGAGGTCAGCTTAATGCAACACTTAATGTCGATGTTGGTGCAATATGTGGTAAGACATTCGAAGTGAATTGATATTGGTTCAAAGTGTATTTAGACAGTTGTGTATCTATGTTTATTAAAAGTGTATTTAAACTGCCAATGTGTATTGATGATAGTTCAAAGTGTCTTAAGACTGTCGATGTCTGTTGAGGTTGGTTCAAAGTTTGTTTAGACTGTCGATGTGTATTGATGATTGTTAAAACTGTGTTTAGACTATCGATGTGTGTTGAGGCTGGTTCAAAGTTTGTTTAGACAGTCGATGTGTATTGATGATTGTTAAAACTGTGTTTAGACAACCAATGTGTGCTGAGTTGCTTCAAAGAGTGTATTTGTAATATGACCCGACGAGTTTAGATTTAGTAGTGATATATAGTTTGAACTTTGCTGTACTCACTGTCGGACCCACCAGTTTAAAGCTCTATTGTATTCAGTGCCCGAAACTGTCATTTGTGTTTGGGATTTGTCACAATGAGTTTATTCCACCATTGTATATTGATATTGTTAGTTTTATCGAAGATAAGGGGGTAGTGTATGCCTTGTGTGTCATCGATGTACAGTGAGTTTATACGAGACCTGGCTGTAATTGTGTGACGAGATTAGCACAACATATAAACGATGAGATACAGTTAGTTTAGACCAGAATTGTTTGTAATTGTGTGTAGAAGTTAATTTAAAACTAGCATTGTGTAGTAGAAAATGTGAGGTACTGTGAGTATAAAAAACAGTTTACATAAAATGATGAGGCACAGATTGTATAGAGACATACTCTGAAGAATCAGAGAAGTACAGTTTATACTGACAATGTGTGTAAGAGATGAAGAGCGGTTAGCTTAGACAAGGTGAGTTAAGATGAACACTATTTGAAAAAAACGTTTCGTTACATTAGTCGCAAACTGTGATAGTTGATTAGTTTCAGTGAGTTAAGATATGTACTGAGTAGAACCTGTGTGATACAATGAGGTTAGACTGGCACTATGTATAAACGATGGAGTACATAGATTTCGGACTAGCACTTCATATAATCGATTGGGTACAGCTACTGCGGACTAGAACTGTATATAAACGATGAGGTACAGAGAGTCTGAACTAGCACTGTATATAAACGATGAGGTACAGAGAGTCTGGACTAGCACTGTATATAAACGATGAGGTACAGAGAGTCTGGACTAGCACTGTATATAAACGATGAGGTACAGAGAGTCTGGACTAGCACTGTATATAAACGATGAGGTACAGAGAGTATGGACTAGCACTGTATATAAACGATGAGGTACAGAGAGTCTGGACTAGCACTGTATATAAACGATGAGGTACACAGATTCTCGACTTGCACTATGTATAAACGATGAGGTACAGAGAGTCTGGACTAGCACTGTATATAAACGATGAGGTACAGAGAGTCTGGACTAGCACTGTATATAAACGATGAGGTACACAGATTCTCGACTTGCACTATGTATAAACGATGAGGTACAGAGAGTCTGGACTAGCACTGTATATAAACGATGAGGTACAGAGAGTCTGGACTAGCACTGTATATAAACGATGAGGTACACAGATTCTCGACTTGCACTATGTATAAACGATGAGGTACAGAGAGTCTGGACTAGCACTGTATATAAACGATGAGGTACAGAGAGTCTGGACTAGCACTGTATATAAACGATGAGGTACAGAGAGTCTGGACTAGCACTGTGTATAAACGATGAGGTACAGAGAGTCTGGACTAGTACTGTGTATAAACGATGAGGTACAGAGAGTCTGGACTAGCACTGTATATAAACGATGAGGTACAGAGAGTCTACTGTATATAAACGATGAGGTACAGAGAGTCTGGACTAGCACTGTATATAAACAGATGAGGTATAAACAGAGATACAGAGAGTCTGGACTAGCACTGTATATAAACGATGAGGTACAGAGAGTCTGGACTAGCACTGTATATAAACGATGAGGTACAGAGAGTCTGGACTAGCACTGTATATAAACGATGAGGTACAGAGATTCTGGACTAGCACTGTATATAACCGATGAGGTACAGAGAGTCTGGACTAGCACTGTATATAACCGATGAGGTACAGAGAGTCTGGACTAGCACTGTGTATAAACGATGAGGTACAGAGATTCTGGACTAGCACTGTATATAAACGATGAGGTACAGAGAGTCTGAACTAGCACTGTATATAAACGATGAGGTACAGAGAGTCTGGACTAGCACTGTATATAAACGATGAGGTACAGAGATTCTGGACTAGCACTGTATATAAACGATGAGGTACAGAGAGTCTGGACTAGCACTGTATATAAACGATGAGGTACAGAGATTCTGGACTAGCACTGTATATAAACGATGAGGTACAGAGAGTCTGGACTAGCACTGTATATAAACGATGAGGTACAGAGATTCTCGACTTGCACTATGTATAAACGATGAGGTACTGAGAGTCTGGACTAGCACTGTATATAAACGATGAGGTACAGAGATTCTCGACTTGCACTATGTATAAACACTGTAGCACTGTATATAAACGATGAGACAGAGATTCTGACTAGCACTGTATATAAACGATGAGGTACAGAGAGTCTGGACTAGCACTGTATATAAACGATGAGGTACAGAGAGTTGGACTAGCACTGTATATAAACTTGCACTTGCATGTATAAACGATGCGGTACTGAGAGTCTGGACTAGCACTGTATATAAACGATGAGGTACAGAGATTCTCGACTTGCACTATGTATAAACGATGAGGTACAGAGATTCTGGACTAGCACTGTATATAAACGATGAGGTACAGAGATTCTCGACTTGCACTATGTATAAACGATGAGGTACTGAGAGTCTGGACTAGCACTGTATATAACCGATGAGGTACAGAGAGTCTGGACTAGTACTGTATATAAACGATGAGGTACAGAGAGTCTGGACTAGCACTGTATATAAACGATGAGGTACAGAGATTCTCGACTTGCACTATGTATAAACGATGAGGTACTGAGAGTCTGGACTAGCACTGTAAATAAACGATGAGGTACAGAGATTCTGGACTAGCACTGTAAATAAACGATGAGGTACAGAGATTCTGGACTAGCACTGTATATAAACGATGAGGTACAGAGATTCTGGACTAGCACTGTATATAAACGATGAGGTACAGAGAGTCTGGACTAGCACTGTATATAAACGATGAGGTACAGAGATTCTGGACTAGCACTGTATATAAACGATGAGGTACAGAGATTCTCGACTTGCACTATGTATGGGGTACAGAGAGTCTGAACTAGCACTGTAAATAAACGATGAGGTACAAATAGTTTGGACTAGCACTGTATATAACCGATGAGGTACAGAGAGTCTGGACTAGCACTGTATATAACCGATGAGGTACAAATAGTTTGGACTAGCACTGTGTATAAACGATGAGGTACAGAGAGTCTGGACTAGCACTATGTATGGGGTACAGAGAGTCTGGACTAGCACTGTATATAACCGATGAGGTACAGAGAGTCTGGACTAGCACTGTATATAAACGATGAAGTTCAGAGATTCTGGACTAGCACTGTATATAAACGATGAGGTACAGAGAGTCTGAACTAGCACTGTATATAACCGATGAGGTACAGAGAGTCTGGACTAGCACTGTATATAAACGACGAGGTACAGAGAGTCTGGACTAGCACTATGTATGGGGTACAGAGAGTCTGGACTAGCACTGTATATAACCGATGAGGTACAGAGAGTCTGGACTAGCACTGTATATAACCGATGAGGTACAGAGAGTCTGAACTAGCACTGTATATAAACGATGAGGTACAGAGAGTCTGGACTAGCACTGTATATAAACGATGAGGTACAGAGAGTCTGGACTAGCACTGTATATAAACGATGAGGTACAGAGAGTCTGGACTAGCACTGTATATAAACGATGAGGTACAGAGAGTCTGGACTAGCACTGTATATAAACGATGAGGTACAGAGAGTCTGGACTAGCACTGTGTATAAACGATGAGGTACAGAGAGTCTGGACTAGTACTGTGTATAAACGATGAGGTACAGAGAGTCTGGACTAGTACTGTGTATAAACGATGAGGTACAGAGAGTCTGGACTAGTACTGTATATAAACGATGAGGTACAGAGAGTCTGGACTAGCACTGTATATAAACGATGAGGTACAGAGAGTCTGGACTAGCACTGTATATAAACGATGAGGTACAGAGAGTCTGGACTAGCACTGTATATAAACGATGAGGTACAGAGAGTCTGGACTAGCACTGTGTATAAACGATGAGGTACAGAGAGTCTGGACTAGTACTGTGTATAAACGATGAGGTACAGAGAGTCTGGACTAGTACTGTGTATAAACGATGAGGTACAGAGAGTCTGGACTAGTACTGTGTATAAACGATGAGGTACAGAGAGTCTGGACTAGTACTGTGTATAAACGATGAAGTTCAGAGATTCTGGACTAGCACTGTGTATAAACGATGAAGTTCAGAGATTCTGGACTAGCACTGTGTATAAACGATGAGGTACAGAGAGTCTGGACTAGTACTGTGTATAAACGATGAGGTACAGAGAGTCTTGACTAGCACTGTATATAAACGATGAGGTACAGAGAGTCTGGACTAGCACTGTATATAAACGATGAGGTACAGAGAGTCTGAACTAGCACTGTGTATAAACGATGAGGTACAGAGAGTCTGGACTAGTACTGTGTATAAACGATGAAGTTCAGAGATTCTGGACTAGCACTGTATATAACCGATGAGGTACAGAGAGTCTGGACTAGCACTGTATATAAACGACGAGGTACAGAGAGTCTGGACTAGCACTATGTATGGGGTACAGAGAGTCTGGACTAGCACTGTATATAACCGATGAGGTAAAGAGAGTCTGGACTAGCACTGTATATAAACGATGAGGTACAAATAGTTTGGACTAGCACTGTATATAACCGATGAGGTACAGAGAGTCTGGACTAGCACTGTATATAACCGATGAGGTACAAATAGTTTGGACTAGCACTGTGTATAAACGATGAGGTACAGAGAGTCTGGACTAGCACTATGTATGGGGTACAGAGAGTCTGGACTAGCACTGTATATAACCGATGAGGTACAGAGAGTCTGGACTAGCACTGTATATAAACGATGAAGTTCAGAGATTCTGGACTAGCACTGTATATAAACGATGAGGTACAGAGAGTCTGAACTAGCACTGTATATAAACGATGAAGTTCAGAGATTCTGGACTAGCACTGTATATAACCGATGAGGTACAGAGAGTCTGGACTAGCACTGTATATAAACGACGAGGTACAGAGAGTCTGGACTAGCACTATGTATGGGGTACAGAGAGTCTGGACTAGCACTGTATATAACCGATGAGGTACAGAGAGTCTGGACTAGCACTGTATATAACCGATGAGGTACAGAGAGTCTGAACTAGCACTGTATATAAACGATGAGGTACAGAGAGTCTGGACTAGCACTGTATATAAACGATGAGGTACAGAGAGTCTGGACTAGCACTGTATATAAACGATGAGGTACAGAGAGTCTGGACTAGCACTGTGTATAAACGATGAGGTACAGAGAGTCTGGACTAGTACTGTGTATAAACGATGAGGTACAGAGAGTCTGGACTAGTACTGTGTATAAACGATGAGGTACAGAGAGTCTGGACTAGTACTGTGTATAAACGATGAGGTACAGAGAGTCTGGACTAGTACTGTGTATAAACGATGAAGTTCAGAGATTCTGGACTAGCACTGTGTATAAACGATGAAGTTCAGAGATTCTGGACTAGCACTGTGTATAAACGATGAGGTACAGAGAGTCTGGACTAGTACTGTGTATAAACGATGAGGTACAGAGAGTCTTGACTAGCACTGTATATAAACGATGAGGTACAGAGAGTCTGGACTAGCACTGTATATAAACGATGAGGTACAGAGAGTCTGGACTAGCACTGTGTATAAACGATGAGGTACAGAGAGTCTGGACTAGTACTGTGTATAAACGATGAAGTTCAGAGATTCTGGACTAGCACTGTGTATAAACGATGAGGTACAGAGAGTCTGGACTAGTACTGTGTATAAACGATGAGGTACAGAGAGTCTTGACTAGCACTGTATATAAACGATGAGGTACAGAGAGTCTGGACTAGCACTGTATATAAACGATGAGGCACAGAGAGTCTGGACTAGCACTGTATATAAACGATGAGGTACAGAGAGTCTGGACTAGCACTGTAAATAAACGATGAGGTACAGAGAGTCTGGACTAGCACTGTATATAAACGATGAGGCACAGAGAGTCTGGACTAGCACTGTATATAAACGATGAGGTACAGAGAGTCTGGACTAGCACTGTATATAAACGATGAGGCACAGAGAGTCTGGACTAGCACTGTATATAAACGATGAGGTACAGAGAGTCTGGACTAGCACTGTATATAAACGATGAGGTACAGAGAGTCTTGACTAACACTGTGGATAAACACTTTAATGACTTTAGACTAGTGTATATATGACGTGGTACAACGGACGAAAATGGTATATTTCTGTATATTCGGTAATAAACAATACCATTAAAATGTCTGGCCTTGTATTCTCATTATATTCTGTTTTCTAGACGTTCCTACACGTCTGTTGTCTGACAATTATATCCTGAATGTTACGTTCTAATTCATTCTGATAGTGGCACAGCTCAGAACTTACATGACGCTGTTCTTAAATGATCAGACAAATGAAAATTACGACCTCCATTGAATTATGGACTAAGGCACCTCGCCATCTAGATTTTGACTTTTCTTTCGATTGCTTTGTATTTTCCCGAGTCACCTCTCACGCATCAAGTTTTAAGCATTACTGAGGAAACAGCAGTATGGTACAGTTTAATTCATTATCGGTCTCTACTGTGTCTGACTCCAAAGTTGTATTTAAGAGTTATTCACTTGTGTGTCTTTTGTATAATATTTGAAAATATTTTTACATTTCTTATATGACAAATATAGCTGTGATACGAAATGAGTTAACAACATTAAAACAACTTCGTTACGGAATTTTATTTGAAGTGGTTGACATCAACATCTATTCAACACCTTTACACATACATTGACGTGCGTTGTGACGCTAACCGCACATGCACAAACAACTGCTGGGCAAGAAGTCGTGCCTGAATGCAAAATACCACTCGTTATTGGGACACCCAGATGTTTTAGTGCTGTTGGTCTCAGAAATGCTGAATGATGATGCGAAATCGTTATCGAAATCGCTAACATCTATATCGACTGGTCTTGTTTCACTCAGTTCATCTGTACCGAGAAGACATCCTCCTTCATTAGTATAAATAGCATCACAGTAAACAAGGTATCTCGATTGTACAAATCCACTTGGTTGACACGTGTAATGACCACAACAGTTTTCCCTGTGAAAACAATTGATTATCTTTTTTATGTGAATTACAACAATCCTTATAAAGTAAGCAGATCAGAACACGAATCCAAAATAACTGATCCCTAATTTAGAAATGCACACGCCTCCATTGATTCTTTTAAAACTCTACGTTAGGATGTGAGCATGCACAATGGCTATTGTGACCGATCTGAATTTATTAACGAAAGTAAAATATAAGCAGCAAATGGCATTCATGTTCCTATAACCCTCAGATACTAAAGCCCACAATTAGTTTCTACCACCTGCAATCTTGAAGATAATACTAGATGTCCAAATTGTAACGTCTTGGAAGCGATAAAGGCAAAATCAAAATTTCTTGAAGGAAATGTCAAAAAGCGATGGTCTGTTCTCACCCCAACATTCAATAAATGCCATCAGTTTCAATCCTGCATAGTTTCAGTATTACGTAATGCTCTTCATAATTTGCCCTTTTTAACTTTATATTTCCAGAAGAAAAAATCCATCTTCGGCATTTGTGTTAATACTTTAATACAGCGAAAAGGACTAATAATAATATATTAAACCTATACATAATTGACTTGATGACAATATTATCTGGGTTTTTATAATTTATATGTGATACGCATATGCAACAGCACATGCCCATTGAAAATATCTTACTGAAATATGATGATTTGACAAACGTGCTCGTTTATCACATATTCCCATGTGGCATTCTGTTTTATAGCGGTTTGCAACTTTAACGTATAATTAAGTATTATATTATATATTTAATTATTTATATAACATTCTAAATATTCACTTTTAATTTTCTCTATTGTATACAAATTCTTCATACCTGCAGCACTGAGCTTTTTCAACAACTTGAAGATGCGGCTTTACAACCAAGCACAAGGTCAGCCCATTATTTTTGTAGTATCCAAGAATCTGTTTTTTGTCCGTCGTACAAAGTGGACTTCCCCTAGTATCAAAACATGAAACAGTTCACAAACTTATCAGTGATTATGAATTTTTTACTTAACACATGACTCATTGGTAAACAAAACAGTATGTGACATCTATTTCATAAGACTATAATGGAATTCCATATTCTCTGAAGATAAGTCATTAAAGAAATTATTCATTAAAAGCTATAACATCATTATTTTCTTGGTTTGCTAATGGATATTTGTGACTCGTCGTAACCTTTACTTTTAATAATGCCATCGATGTGTCCTAATTCTCAGAAAGTCATCTCTCTTAAAATTATTCTGATATTATGCCAGAGAACAATTCTCACTCGAATGAAAAGTAGGAAAATTTAGAAAGTGAAACAGGCATTTTTTCAAATTACGAGTCGTGCCAATATCATTTAACAACATTTTAATAAACATATTTTGAATCACTTTTTTTATATATCTTTTCGTGAATAAAACTTTTGTCGAACTGGTAAGTATTGCTTGTAATGATTTCCAATCGCTGTTTTGATACAAATCAAGATTTCAAAATTATGTAAATTTAAATATGAAAAATAAGAGCATTGTTTGCTATTGTTTGCTCGAATTGCTGAAGTTTTAAACGAGTAACATAGGTTTAATGGTGAAAGGTATCAACCTCAAGTTAAGTGTAATATACTTACATTTCTACAGGCGGTTCGGAGTTTTCTGGTAAGTTATATATGAATGTGTACGCATTCCAATGGCTCGTTAAAGCCTGACTCATTCGTTCTCTGTAATATTTCATTATATTCAGAGATCAACCCAACATAAAATTACATTTAACATATATTGAGATTATAAATGTTTGTCAACAGATTACAGCACGATATCATTAACTCCTTAACTGCATCTACTGGAGACTGTAATGTCGAAAATTCAAATGATAATCAAAGTACTTGTTGGTGGTACATTAAAATATAGGCCACACCAAATTGCAAGCGTGTTGTAAAGCAACATTAACCGAACATACCCTAAATATTATCTCCCAAGTAAATACCACAGTTGTCGTTACTAGCAATCATTGAATGACGACTTTTATCATTGCGTTGACACGAACAAACAGTTTTATTATTTAACGTTGTTTGTGAATTCAATAGACCTTTTAATGTAAAATGTCGGCGCAAAGAGAGACGTGTTCTTTCGGATACTCCAGGAAAGTGGAGCAAGCCATTAACCCAGCATCGTTCTACATGCCTTAGTAAGTGTTATAGAAAAATTACCAATTAAACTCACAAAAATCTCAGATAATCTGTTGTCCGCATCGGTTCCGTGACATAGTTATGCTTTTCAATTTCCGTAGTATCAGACACTATGTAGCCACAAAAAAACCCTGGTGAGTTGGAGCCCGTTGCTTGAGCGTCTTTCGCCAAGATCAAGAGAACTCCGACGTATACCTAACAATCAGAAGCAGGTTTTTCACATATGAAATAAAGCTCTTTCTCAACGTTCCGTTTGTTGAATATGATCGTACACCATACATCACGGATAGCTGCAATGATTTAATATTTCAAATCGTATGCAAAGGATTTTCTAATTTCGGGATCTCTAGAGGACAAGCCTGATATAGTATGTATCATATATACCTATTTCCGGGGACACTGTTAATGAATATTTTGAGAGCTACTTGTTACTTCCATTAAGATATACTAATCAAATCTGGTGAAAATTACTTCAAATGATAATATTCCGATAATAATGGCTGTAGTTTAATTCATCAATGCTCTCAAACAAAATCAAACGAACCTCGACATTATGGCAGATGTAATTCCGTTATTCTAAGAAAATATCGAAGGTAATAAATAGTAACGATTGTTTGGTAGCTATAGATAGCAATGGGGATCAGATGGTATCACACCATGTAAATTCGCCAGAGTTTTAAAGTTAGGCACCTAGTAGGATGTTAAATGAAGGAACCCCGTATTAACATTTTACTCTTTTACCCAAATTGAATAAGGATTACTATATAACTGAACATCTACTTTTTTCTTCTGCAGATAGATATCGACACAATTTCTCTCTTTTTATGCATTCACTTAACCAATGAGGTGATATGCCGTTTTCTAAGCAAAACACATAGAGCAAATAAAATTTGGTCTGTATTTATTCACATATGGTTGAATCAAATAAAATTTCAGGCAAAAAAGTAAAAATTGTGAATAATATCCAATTTATGTATAACACTACTTTTTTACCTGACCTCATTATGTATACAAAGAAAGAAAAAAGGCTGAATATTTTTAATATTTGAAAGAATAACAACAGATATTATATAAATGATATATGAATAAAACGACAGATAGTTTACACCAAATACTAATAAAATTAAATGCTTACCAGATGATTATGCAGCTACTATATATCATCAGTTGCCACCCCTAGGTATAAATGCCTACATGCCTGTTTTAACTCATTCGAATAGTGGCATGGTTCACAACATATACGTGTACTTGATATTCATTTAAAATAATCAGTTACATTAAGATTACGCAATTTATCAAAATATGGGGCAAGTGGAGCTCATCTTGATATGAATATTTCTCGATCGCTTTGGATTTCCCTCTAATTTGAATCCTAGTTTTGAAATTAAGGCCCTTAGCATCACTAACGAGTCCTTGGAGGACGAAACTGTTGTATGATGCAGTTTGCTTCATTAAATGGCACTACTGTATCTAATTCTAAATCTATATTGAAAGGTGCTATTAAGCTGTGTAGTTTTTGAACAAATTTCCGAAATTCGTGGTATATAAAGGATATATATTAAAATCCCAATTTCTATTACATGAAAGTGTCTTTTGTATAACCTGTATCACAAGCTGTGTAAAATTTACATCGAGACATTACGTTCGAAATGAACTATATCATATGAATCTCACAATACATCATAATATTTTGTATTACAAATGGAAACTCGTTCAATATACTTCATTGATTAGAAATACCCACTGGAGTTCATTATGTTGATTGCTACGAACGTATACGTAAAGGATGCCGTGAATGTATGACATTATTGAAAAATAAATTCTAAATTAAATAACTTACATGCAAGAGGCCCATACTTCACAGACAAGACTTTTATGGCACAATTACTTTTAACATGAGTATATTATAGGAATCAGAAATGCCTTCCATCTAATGGTAAAACGACACGTTTGCATTACTATAAATAGATACTGTGTTTGAAAAAACAATTTCACAGTAAATTGAATAGATAACCATGGGCTTTTTAAACCAATGAATGTATTTTACTTTCCGAAAATCAAACAAAGTCTATTAACATAAGGTCATTAGTATACCTGCTCACCTGTTCGTTTATATCTATTTGAATACAAAAGCGGGCTTTCACTTATCGTTTGATGATTTTGTTATACTCAATTATTAAGGTAGCTTTCTCCCATCTTCTGAAAAAGATTATACTTTGTACTGACTAATTAAGGCATCTTTCCCTATCTTCTGAAAAAGATGATAATTTATACTGACTGATTAAGGCAGATTTCTCCCATCTTCTGAAAAAGATTATACTTTATACTGACTGATTAAGGCAGCTGTCCACTATCTTCTGAAAAAGATGATAATTTATACCGACTGATTAAGGCAGATTTCTCCCTACTTCTGAAAAAGATGATACTTTATACTGACTGATTAAGGCAGCTGTCCACTATCTTCTGAAAAATATTATACTTGATACTAACTGGTTAAGGCAGATTTCACCTATCTTCTGAAAAAGATTATACTTGAAACTGACTGATTAAGAGACAGCTTTCTCTTACCTTCTGAAAAAGATTATACTTTATACTGACTGATTAAGGCAACTTTATCCTATCTTCTGAAAAAGATTATACTTTATACTGACTAATTAATGCAGCTTTCACCTATCTTCTGAAACAGATGATACTTTATACTGACTGATTAAGGCAGCTTTCACCTATCTTCTGAAACAGATGACACTTACATATACTGACTGATTAAGGCAGCTTTCACCTATCTTCTGAAACAGATGATACTTTATACTGACTGATTAAGGCAGCTTTCACCTATCTTCTGAAACAGATGACACTTACATATACTGACTGATTAAGGCAGCTTTCACCTATCTTCTGAAAAAGATTATACTTTATATTGACTGATTAAGGCAGCCTCAACCTATCTTCTGAAAAAGATTTATCGTCTGATGATACTTTTTGTTTTTTTTCTTGAAACAGATGATGCTTTGTACTTGCTTATTTATGATGGCAACATCTAACGTTCTTCTTACACCGATGATATACTTTTAGTCAAAATTAGCCTTATCTCCTTAAACAATTACAGCTACCGTTGTAAGTTCTGACCGACAATTGCATGTTATGTTATGACATTAAAACACAGAGCTGTTATCTTATGTAATACCTGTTCAAATATACTGTACATTATTTGTTGACATCGACAGTTGCTATACAGAACACGGAATCGTCAGTTTTTAAACATACTTTTGAACATTGAGGTAATTGTGAGTGATAACATTCAACAATTAAAAAGCTGGTCATTATATATCACATAAAGACTTATATTTGATTTTCCAGAAGGGCAAATATCTTCGTTTTCATAGACCGCACACACAATGTAAATATATTCATATAAGAGAAATGTCACGTTGCATAGAATGAAAATTGTCAGTAAATAATTAATACGTTATGGCGTGTCAGGTTTTTGTCTGTTTGTTTTCTTTATGGACTCCACAAAGCGTTTGTTTGGCAATTGGTCTTTATTGCACTCCAGTCAATGTGGCTTTCAGACTAATAATTCTCGCAACCGTTAAATGATACAAACGTTTGTAAAACACCGGAACAATTTCTAAATGTATATTCTATATCATAATCAACACAAACGAACATAATGTAAAGAGGAAAGCATTCTACTTTATTATAAGTGTCTAGACAGCATGGTTGAAATAAATACATGTATATATTGTACCATGTCGCCGATACACTGGACAATGAAGAATCACACAGAACTTTCTATTTACGTACATGATACATCATAGAATAGTTTTCTAGATTGAATTTAACAATGCCATCGGCTGAGGTCATGGTGGCATTGATAAAAGTCTACATCATCAAATATCTTAATCCATATCAATATCAGTGTCCGGATTTTAGTCAAAAGAAAAGGCCGAAATCAATTCTGATCATAGTACGTTTCCTAAAATAAACTTTTAGCTCAAGAAGCTTTGTCATGAACATAATTTACAACAGGTCTTAAGATTTCGTAGATTGTAATCATTTGTTGTCTCCCTTTCCTAAAATTCTTCCTTTATAAAGAAAATCATGACTAATTTCTTAGAGATTCCATGCTCTATACAGTTTTTGTAATTGGAACGTTCTTTTGCTTAAAAGTCAATAACATAAGCCCACATAAGATATAAATTTTTTTTCACTTCATGAGGATAAGTTATTGTCCTGATTTAATAGGTAAAAGGAATTAGGCATCAGGCATAACGTATGAAAGCCTTCTCCTATTATTGTGTTCCGAATGTTTTTAAAACTTTAGAATTTAGAATTGCTTCTTTTCGATGTCCTACAAATACGGATTAAGCAATTGGACTGACTGGTAAAGAAAATAGTGAACCTTTGTGCGGTTTATTTACATTATTATTCATTTGTCTTTATAAAAGTAATGGCTGCACTATCACAAATGTAACAGAGGAAATAAGAAATGAATGTGTTGCTTGACATACCGATAGTTAACATAATTCAGGAGGTTACAATTGTTTTATATATAAAATTCCAGAAATTGAAATAATGGAATGTGGATTTTTAAGAATATTGAAGTATTTACCCATCTTGAGCATCCTCCGCTGCATTTTTTATACAAAACAATTTTATTTTTCAACATTGCATGCTTCCTTTCCAAAAAAGACAATTCTAAACTAACAGAATGTGCTTTCATTTCTAAATCGGTATATTTGTATGGTTGTGTTGTAACCAGGCAAAAGTTACGTTTGATATCTAGTTAACATCACATGATATCGAGATGTATGACGATAAATGCTACGGAGAAATTTTATGATCACAATCGTCGGGTAATTGTAGAATTTAGTTTTGAACAGGGATATCAGACACTGATACCTGCATATTGAATTGTAAAAAGCAAATCATTTGACACAATACTTTAAGTACTTGTTTGGATAATAACATGTTACAATCAACATATGACAATCATTGAGAGAAAAAAACCTATACTGTTCTGTATATGCATGTCCGGCCAGGTGACTGGTCTGTCTTTGTGTTGTCCACTTACGTATGCATTGTCCAGGTTTCATGCACATGATGTATACATATGTTGTAATGTCCAGTGCTAACGTGACCTTGACATCACCTTTAATGTTATCATTTGTTTTATTGATTGATATATTTTGTAGGAAAATTCTTTGTTAATGTAAAAAAAAACCTGGACGTGAGGGGGGCTGTGGCGAGAAGTAGCTGTGTTTGTGTCGCTTCAGCAATAACTAGAAATGCTAGATACATGATAATAGTAAGTTTCTTGGTGTTTATAACTTATATCATTTAGTTGTCTAATTGGTAGTAATGATGTAATTCTAAAATGTAAAATATATCATATGTTATTAAATCTTGTGTTTTGCTAGCAAATGATTGATTGTGAACTTGAGATACACAAAGTAACTCTCACATTAATGCAAAATAAGTACTTTTTTCTTTAAAAATAACTTTTTATGGTTGTTAGATTGTTAAGGGGTTAAAAATTGTTCTCCCTCGATGAGATAAAATGTGATATGAAATTACTTTCAGGAAATTTCTTTATTCTTCCACTAATTAAGATAACCGCTGTGTTATTTTAAGGCTGATC